>NC_135869.1:6341461-6476461 GCF_031162955.1 Sander vitreus | reverse complement strand
GAAAGAAAGAAAGAAAGAAAGAAAGAGACAGCAACACAGATGGAGGGAGGGAGGGAGGGAGGGGAAACAGAACAGAGACTGCCACAGCGAACACAGCGACAGCAACCATGCCGTCACCAACGGATGATGCCGTCCCCCCTTTGGGCCAATCAGACTCATTTGAAGAATGGTGGTGTGCACCAGTGTGATGGCTGCACCTGCTGCCACACAACGGACAGTAACTCACAACCGCTGAGATGAGCCTAAACAAGATCTAAATCAGCGCCGTCTGGAATGGCAAGTGGATGAGCACATAAATGATTGACGCAATGCCCCCCCCCCCCTCTTTGGGCCAAATCACTGTAATTTAAAAACGCATGGAAACACATTGATGAGATGCATCATTTCCTGAAGTGTGACACGTGGACAAACAATTGTGAAGATTAGTGTGAAGTGTTAATGCTGAAAACACTGCCTCCCCCTGGTTTAGTTAGGGTTAGGGTTAGAATCCCATCCGATTCATGCTTTCCATGTATTACTTAAAAGAACTATCATTAAAAAAAACAAAAAAAAAAACTGTGTTCAAGCCAGGGAGCAGAGTTTGCTTTCCTGGGGAAAACAAAAGGACTTTCACCCTGGAAATGTGTGTTCCTTGGGAGTGTTTTAATCCAAACCATGATCTTTTTCCTAAATCGTCGTCATCGCACAATGCTCACTTTTCATTGCCTAAACTTAACTGTAATGTCCCCCGAAGTGACCGGCAGCTCGCGGTGCCCTGTACCCGGCTCAAAGCCCCCTGTTGTTGGGTAACTCAACAACCAACTGCTGCTGATACGACAGAGATCTGTAGCCGGCGTCGCGGCTTTTCAAGTTATTCCGCTCCTCCAGCAGCCATGACCGGCTCCATCAACTGCTTTTAACATGCTTCGTTCAAAAAGCATGCTAAAAATTGCGTTTTTGCGATTTATCAGCCTACTTTAAGTAACAACGATAAAAAATGTATTAATTAATTATTAATCCGCGGTTCACATGCATTCCAAATGGTGATTGTTGATCCGTACGGCCCATGGATCAACTATGGTCCGTTACACCACTAGTCGGGTGTGGTATACCGCCTAAATCCATGCAAAGCCAATAAAATAAAAGAACCAATAGGACGGGGTTTTAGAGTGCTAGTGTATTTAGATACCGGAATATTTGATCAAAGAATGAGTGAACACGATTATGAATCTGACCAGACATTGTGTACTTGACATTTTTCAATATTGTGTACATACTGTACAGTGGTACCAAAACAGTAAGATGTAAAGCTGCACTAATTACATTTTTTATCTCCAATGTGTACTGCGTGTGTAGCTCATAGTGAGAAACCCACAGAGCGTTATCACTGACTCTGCAGTTGTTTTATCAGGTTGTAGCTCATTGTTTTACTGCCCCTTAAATGTAATGTTGTCATTCAAATTCAAGTAGCCAAACAATCTATAATTACATTGACTACAAGACGTAGAGAGCTAGGCGCAACGCTGATACCAGGGTTTATGTTTTCCAAGACAAATTCCAGTCTTCTCTGCTTTATTCCAGACCTTAATACCTTTAGGTCCTTGGCCAGTTTTCAAGATAATAGGCTTTGTTTAAATCCCCTTCATATTATCCTGCCTTTATCCCACATTACCGACGGACACAGTGGACACCATTGTGGGGTACAGACCCCGTACATTCATCTAAATCAGGGATGTCAAACATTTGGCCCGTGGGCCAGAACCGGCTCGCCAAAGGGTCCAATCAGGCCCACTGAATGACTTTGCAAAGTGTGAAAACTGCAGAGAAGTAATTCATTCCAATTCCAAATTTACCACTTTAATCTCAGAGAATATCAGAGTTCTTTTTCCATAAATTTACGTCTTTAAATCTTAAAAATTCCCTTGGAATATTACCCCCTCTCTCCTGGGTCCGTAACATTATTTTTTTCCTACAATGGCCTTAGAACACTGTCGCAGCAGAAGCAACTTGCGCTCGCCAACATCAAGCTGACAAGAAACTCTGTGGCAGATAAAGTTTCTGAACTTTCTGGAGGGGTTACTGGTCCGGCCCACTTGAGATCAAATTAGGGAGATGTGGCCCATGAACAAAAATGAGTTTGACAGCCCTGATCTAAATGGTGTAGAACTACACTGAGTAGGATAAATAAACCTTTTTTTTTCCCTACAAAATCAGTTTTATTTTTTCATTTAGCAAAGGAAGTCACATTTCAACCAGTGGAAATCTCTCTGCCTAAAAACGGTCTTCTTATTGTTGTTATGAATATTTTAGTGCGTGTTCCATTTGCTGTGGTTGTTGAACTTGTTGTGGCTGTCAGGGTGCGCAGGAAAATAACAGAAGCAAGAATGGCGGAAATCCGTGTCCGCACAACACGTCACGGCAATCTTCAGTCTTGACTAAAGTGGTGGACTGACTAACCGACGGACAGGGCGACATTGCCATAAATAGAGCCAATAATTAAAAACACAGCAAAAACTAAAATATGCAAAACATTTGAAAACACAGAGAGCATGTACAGCTTCACAGACAGCTCAGCCTCAGGACAGAGCACTGGAAAGAAAAAGCATTCAAGACAAGCTTCTGATGCAGGACAAACAGTCTGCCTCAAGGAGAAACCGTTCCACTTTGTATCTTTAATAGAGTGTGAAATAAGCACTCACTTTATTCTTTAGTTCCTAGTCAAACCACAAAAAACTATTTAGAAATTTCCCCAAACACATGCATTTGCACTAAAAACACTGCTGTGCCAGTATGTATGTACTGTAGTTGTGCAGCAGATGAAATTATCAATTGCCAAAATGTATGCTGATGCGTAGATTCTCATTTGTGCATTCAGATAGTATTGTAAGGCGTGCGCCCATGGTGCATTGAGCATGGATGAATAGTTTTTAGCGGATTTTTACATATTTTATGTAACTTACTGACTCGCTAACCCTAACCTGATTGAAGCAGGAGCACTTTATATGTAGTGTGTGTGTGTGTGTGTGTTGCAGGCAGAGCTGCAGGTCATTCAGGCAGCCCTGGATGTGTAAATGAGTGTGATTTGGCCACCGGATGTCTTGTAGCAGACAGGACATTACGGTGGCCGTCAGGGGCAAACGCCCTGCAACTTAAGAAAACACACGCAAATAGACAAAACACAAGCAATTTAAGAAAACATCTTCATTAATTTGACAACAACACATGCGCAGCATTTAGCTTTTGTTCTTGCATCGTTTCTGTTTTCGGAGTTTGTGTGCTCTTCTTTTTGCATCATTTCTGTATTTGCAGCGCGTTTGTGTATTTGGTTGTGTTGTGTGTATTTGCAGCGGGCTTGCTAAATGCTGCGCATGGGTTGTCAAATTTATGAAGAGGTTTTCTTAATGTGCTTGTGTTTTGTCTATTTTTGGCGTGGGTTTCATTAAGTTGCAGTGCGTTTGCCCCTGTCGGCCACCGTAGGAAATGCATTGGGAGATGGAATAACTAACTTTTGGGGTAAAAGGGTATGGACTTTTCTGGGGAAAAAAATCCAAATAGAAAAAGACTTAGTTGGGCCTGGCATGACAATTTTTTCCTTCTTTCAGGTTGTCCTGACAGAAATTAGGTCTATAACTTGATTGCGCATAACAGGGTTGAGGTTAGCATTTTAGCATTATCACACAAGTAAACCAGTCAACTCAAAACTTTGGGGGAAAATGGCTTAGGCCCCAGAGGGTTAATACTAATTCAATAGAGGCTGTATTTAATAAAGACGTTCCTTCCTTCATAGAAAAGAACATTCCAAAGATGCTAGCATCAAAGGAGAAGCCCCGAGGCGCTTCTATGATACCATGTGTGTGTGTGTGTGTGTGTGTGTGTGTGTGTGTGTGTGTGTGTGTGTGTGTGTGTGTGTCCAGTCAGGTATTATGGACAGTACATCCACCAGGTGGTAATGTCTCTCTTTCTCTATCTGACAATCATCTCAAACTTTACAGAAGCAATCAATGTGTGTATACACAACAGACTCAAGCTATTTAAGTATGCAGATGACATGGCCTTGGTGGCCAACCTCACTGATGACGACTCCCTGTCCACTTACAAGCAGTATGTCAACACAATGGCACTTTGGTTCAAGAGAAGCTCACTGGAGCTTAACGTCACCAAGACCAAGGAACTGTGTTGCCATAGGGGCCGACCGGTTTGATACTCCTCATCCACTATCCACGCCATTGAGACTGGAAGGGCAAGTAGCGGAACAGGTTGAAAGTTTCAAGTACCTCGGTACTTTGATTGACCACCGTCACACCTTTACAGTCCCTCCAGAAAAACGTCCCTCTGTTTTTTTTTGTTTTTTTTTAAACGTGCCGCATAATCAAGGATTTTTGCCCGCAACAATCACAAAAAAAACTCCGATTTTTCTGGAAGGACTGACCTTCACCCTGCATGTTGACACAATTTACAAAAAGGCCCAACAGCGCATGTGTCTCCTCAGAAGGCTTAAAGGATTTGAAGTGAGACAGGACATTCTATCCAGAGTATACCAGTCACTGATAGAGTCTGTCATCGCTTTCAACATCACATCTTGGTACAGCTTCCTACCAAACAAATGCAAGAGAAAGCTGGCTAGGATAGCCAGGCAGGCCGTTAAGATCATAGGCATTCCACAAAAACAGCCATCTGATCTTTATATACAAGCAGTGGAAAGAAAATCCAACTTCCTCATCCAGGATGCCTCCCACCGCCTCCACCATAGCTTCGAGCTATTAGCATCAGGAAGAAGGTTCAGAGTGCCTCTGGCTAAAAAGTCATTATACATCAAATCCTTCATTCCCAATGCAATACATATACAAAACTCATGCTACCGACAACATCACACACACACACACAAAAGAACATTTTCTATCATGGCAACATATTAGACAATAAAGCTTTTTGAATCGTGAATCTTTCCCATCCCATTCTTTTTTTTGCCTCTCGTTCTCTCTCATTTACCTAGTCACGTCTAGGCCTGCGACTAACACTTCTAGTCATTAGTGGTTCATCTGTCGGCTGTCTTTAAGAGATTAAATCGATTGGTTGGTCTATAAAATGTCAGCAAATAGGGAAGAATAGCGGTCATAATTAGCCAGAGCCCAGGGCGATGTCTCTTCAAATGTCTTGTTTTGTCCAACCAACCGTCCAAAACCCAAAAGACATTCCACTTTGATTGATATAAAAACAGAGAAAAGCAGCGAATCCTCACATTTGATTTAAGTTAGCGCCACCAAACGCTCATCAACTTTCCCTGACAAATGACTTTCAACTGTGAGAGAAATGCTAAAAGTAGCGTTGATTAATCTTCTTTGATCCATTGAAGCTGCAGCGCGGAACTTTTGTCTCCCCACTCTCGCAGTGAGAGTAATTACACACACACACACACACACACACACACACACACACACACACACACACAGCTGGCTGGAGGGCTCCGACAGAGGACATGTGAGTGCAGCCCTACTTTCAGACAGATGTACATAAACCTAACTGAATTACAGAAATCTGATTGAAAGTGTTAGAGCTTTAAAGGCTATTTAGGCCTATTTTTTTTTTTTTTTTACGTAATCGCGGCTTCTTTGTTTAATCGCAATTAATTGCT
This sequence comes from Sander vitreus, assembly GCF_031162955.1. NCBI lineage: Eukaryota > Metazoa > Chordata > Actinopteri > Perciformes > Percidae > Sander > Sander vitreus. The sequence goes on along the minus strand of NC_135869.1, from coordinate 6,470,850 downwards.
GACGTTAGCTTAAGGCGTATGACTGGTAATTGTTGGTGGTAACTTGGTCCTATAAGTTTACTTCATAGGCTGTGTACCCATGTTCTGGGTCACATATTAAGTGACAGAACCAAAAGATATATCCTGGGATTCATTAAACACTTACATTTTTGTATTAAAAAAAAAAAAAAGAAGTAATAAATATTTTTAAATTTGACAGAAGGGAGACAATTATGTAGTTAATCGCAATTATTTCTGAGACAATGAACTGTACAGAAAAATTCTGAATTGTTACGGCACCAAAAGTGGACCAAACAAGCGTGCCGAGACCTGCTTGGTGAGTTGGTCTCGGAACGCTTTCAAACAAACTCTGGAGCAGTTTGTTTGCCGTGAGAACGTGATTCCCTCATCGAACCGCACCAGCTGTACATACACACACACTCCGCAAGTCTGAGCTAATGTCGTCTGTAGTCAGGTGTGAGATCTGAGCAATCTGCGATGCAGCGGCGCAGCAAACTGTAGCGGCTTGCAGTGTTTCTCTCACAGGAATAAACAGCAGTCAAACTCGCCGTCCCGTCACTCGCATCTCCGTGGTCAAACCAGCTGCCGCTAAAGTCGGAGACCGAGCGGAGCAAGGTCTGGGTGACCAGAGCAGACGTAGTAACGTCTCTCGCGAGACAATGTCTAATCATTTCAATGAAATGAGCTGGTTTGACCATGGAGATGCAAGAAATATGCACTAGTCCAGAACACCGGACCTTCTTCCTGGATTTACTTTCTTGCTGCCGCCCCCCCCCCCAGACACATCCGACCACTAAGAGGAGTGAACGTTTTAGCTCGACTTGTGACGACGCATTTTAGTACGCTTGGATTTTTCCAGGTGTGAAACCAAACCAAGGGGAAAATCGCTCCAAGTTTACAAACTCATCAACTGATTCAAACCAAAGTAAACGACAAGGGTGCTCCGATTGATCGGCCGATCGTTATCGGCCGATAAAGGCTTTAAATAGTTTGACCGGTGGTCTCCATGAAGGCCGATCAGATGACGCACTACTCGTGAGAATTTTTTTTTTACCATTTTCTTTGTAATTTATTCCGAAATAAGGCTTTATATGTTAAGCTCTAAGCTGTTTAAGGTGGGTCTCTAACAGAGGAAGTGGAATGGTGAACGTTTCCCGTCAATAAAAGTAAACAGTTGACAATTCACAATACATCATCTTCTGTTAATTTTAATACTTATACATTGTTGTTAAGAATATTCAAATGAATATATGATAAATAGAAGCTCTTCAAATAGACCCGGTAATCAGTATCGACCGATATGGCTTCCAGCAATCGGGGATCGGCCCCAAAAATCCTTTAGTAAACAAACTATAGGTGTCAAAACGCCCTTAAAGTAATTTCACACTTTTAAATGTATTAAACTACTTTGATTGACTGCCATGTGAGAAATGGTGTGTAGTAAGCCTGTTGCCCAAGACAGATAAGCCCCCAGTAGTCCTGCACAGATATCTGGATACGGATGAATAGTGCTTTGGCCTCTGTAAAATTGTCAATTTGTCTCGCCGGGGCTGAAATGTCATCTCTTGATCCTTTCTCGTTTTAACTAAGATTTGCCTTTTTTTGATTAGATAAGCCTTATATTGAGCTCCAGAGGGGAATATTCAGGTTTTGCAGAAGCGCATAGATGGAAAGAAGTACAGCTAAGTAGAAACATTAAACAATAAATAATTTGAAGTAAATAAAATAAAATAGAAACCGTAGTAAAGTAAAAAATAAAAATGATACAAGGCATGTATAGAAGTTTCTTGTTCTAACAACAGACCAACATGGTGTATAAAGGCTGAATAATTTTGTATCTAGTGATAACAAGAAGTTCTCATAATAACATGAAAACTATCTTGTGATAAACTGAAAAGCAGCCTTAGACTAGTTGATTAACACAAAATGAATTGATTGTTTAAGTCGTTTAAAACAGGAGAAGTTGCAATTCATGACCTGAAGAAACCAACGATAGAAATAGTATCTAGCACTTTCAGCACTTTTGCGAGGAACATGTCACTTTCGGATTTGGTAACTTGTTATGATCACTTCTTCTTTTCTTTTTTTCTTTTTTAACAGTTACGCTAATAGAAAACAATCAATGAAATACTGTGTAATGAAAACAATTATTATTAGTTGTAGCCCTACGTTGGTGGGGCCAAATACTACATATGGATGAATCCTGATCTGAAATTTTCACAGCATCTGGAAAAGTGCAGCAATCTTTAGGGAATCAATCCTTCACGTACACGGTACAAAGGCTTCAAGTAAACAGCTGAAACCAGAGTATGTGGGTTACATATAGACACTCGCATCAAATCCAATTAAGTGTCCAAACTCCTCCTCCTCCTCCTCCTCCTGTCTGTGATGTAAGCGGGCCGTGGGACCTCGGGGACTGGGACAGCGGCGGCTGCCTCCACAGCGGCTGTTATGTAACTGATTTCTCTCAGACTGAGAGGCAGGCAGGCAGGCAGGCAGGGGGCGAGAGACTAGTTTTCTTCCCGTCTCTCCCCCGCTCCGCCCCCCTCCCGCTATACATTAAGCCTCAACCTCGGAAAACCAGGATGCCTTGCAGCAACGAGCGATGGGAAAATGGAGGGGAGGGGGAAGGGGGAGGGGGGTTGTTAGGGACGGACGTCAAAAAGGGGTCACGTCTGGCTGCGGGCAGAGATTATGGCTTTGTATGTACAAACACACGCGCAGAATTTTTACATCGACTTTCTTTGGTTTGTCATTCAATTCAGCATAGGAATACTTTTTTACTTTCAGTTTTCTATGACAATAAAAAAAGGATTAATTAAGTATTGTGTCATTGCTTGCAAAACTGGTTTAAAAAAAATAATATCCAATCAGATAAATTGCCTTTCTTCCAAGAAAACAAGTCTGAGGAAAGGACTCATAAAGACTAATTCATCTTTGGAAGGGCTTAAAAGCAATAAAAACCACCAGCTACCAAAAATCATAAAATGGGTTACTGGCAGGGAACTCTTGTAAACAAGGTGTTGCTTTGTGGGTAGTTTTATGTACAGTAGGCCTGGCCTCTGCACTCCAGGGAAATATTATTGTTGGTTCCATAGTCATTCCTGTTTTACACCCAGTTGTGTTAATAAGAGAGTTCTCCTTCTTGTCTCTGCATCTCGGCAAATGTTCTATATGAAAACATCACATGCATGTTGAATGAATTATTGACCGGATTGGAAGATTTTAGACAAAAAGACAAATGGCAAATGAGCCACGGCGCGTTAAAAACGTCACGTCTCCTCCAGCTGAGCAATATTATCCGCTCACAAATAAAACGTGGAAGGGACAACGGGTCGTGTGAAACGTGCAATTGTGCGTGATGCACACTGCAGGGCAGAAGCACCTTTACTCTTAGCGTGTTGTGTAGACATTTTAGGCGAACACTGAAAACATTCCAAGTGGAGGGAAATTACTCACACTCTACCCCGAGCCCTGCACACTGCTCTGACATTTGTCCTGGTCACCTACCTTAGCCCAGGGTGTCTTCAACAGCCGCTCTGTGCCCAGGATGAGTCACAGAATCACGTCTGATGGTCCACCAATGAAACAGAAGAGGTTGTCCTCATCCTGGAATTAAAAATGTAAAACATTATTAACACATTTCTTCTCCTAACCATAACTTTAAACTAGCCACACGCTCACAACGCAAGTACTCCTGGCATTACGTGTAACTCAATATATCACAGCCCACACCTCATTATGTAGGAGCAGCAATAGACTGAATTTCATATTGCATGCTGTCCTAGAACGCATGCATGATTCATATCAAGCATACTTTGGCACACTTTTGCACTGACAGACCTAACGTTAAGTACTGTGGGTATGTCACAGCAAAGGAATGTGAACAGTGGCCACATATATAAGTACACATTACGTTACATACATAGCAGCCTATATACTGCCTATATCTTGGCACAAAGCCCTTTCTCTGTTCCTTCACGATTCCTCTTGAATAACATATCTCACGCGAGCAGACTGCACCGTCACATAGGGCAGAGTGAGGGTTAACAGGTTTCTTGTTGCAGTGATCACATAGTCCCAACCATAAGCGTGCACTTTGGAGTCCTGACGTTACCTGACCCAGGTACATCAATATAAAGACGGTAAAAGGAAGCACATGCCATGGCACTTATGCAGGTTAAACTGCAGCGATACTTTGTCAAACGGCACACAGAGAGCTAACGTTACAGGACAGTGGCCGGGCTTCTTGGCATTAACTTTGTAGCTAAAGCAGTAACGTTACAGTTAAGTACAGTACAGTAGAAGCAGCCAGCGTAGCGCCCGGGTTGACATGAGGGCAGCATTCACGTTGCACCGCCGCACCATTACCTCCCGTTTTTTTTTTTTAGCTGTATAATAAAATGACACACTCACCAATGCTCGACTTGTGATAGGAACCCGCCTCCACCGTTAACATAAAGCCAGTGAACACGGAACAGTAGGAAAAAGCAGAACAAATACGTAGAAAGACAACCTAGTTAACTTACCCGTCTCAAACGGCGTAACGTTAAGGTTAGCTAGCGTTAATGCTTCTACCGGTGTTAGCCTGCTTTCAGTCCGCTATCAGGTGTGGGGGGACGGGAGCGCCGTGTCTGTCAGGGACTGCCAAAGCCATGGCCACGGTCTGCATGGAACTCTACAGCGTTCATTAGCTTTCTGTGGTCGGTCGGTCTTCCTCCTCCCCCACCCCCCCTCTCCCTGCCTGTACAGTACGGGTGAATGCGGGTCAGGAGGAGCAGAGCTCCCGGCAGAGAGGTGATTTATTACCAGGCTCCACACCGCCCTCTACCGGCCCATGACGAGTACTGCAGCGGGGGGATTGCATAATCCCGAGAGCCTGGAGAATTAAAGGGGAATGTCAGCAAAGCAGAGGAAGAATGTCACTCGTTTCCACAGCGACATTCAAAGGCGAAATATAAGTGGTTGTCAGTGGTGGGGGAAAAAAAAAAAAAACATTCATATTGACATACAGTTTAGTATGCAACTGTACTTAAAGTGGCCATCTTTAAGCTTTCAATCCTGGTTGATATAGAATTTGTATTTCTGTGCTGAGAGTTTGGTTTTGGGGCTTGTTGTCACGTTTTCAGTAGCGTGTGCTTAGTTTCATTACAAAGGAGAAACATTTTATAATTTTCCAGGAAATGTAGAGGCAGACACCCAGTTCAAAATACTGCAAATATATAAATATTGCAATACTTTCATCAGGGGCTCAATCACCATCGTGTTACCTCCTTCAGTGATTTGACTCAACAGACTAAAATCTTCAAGGTTACAGTGCATGAGTATCAAAGTATCAAAAAGTACTCATTAGTATCATTACTGTCGGATTATATTAAGTATTTTACTATTGTAGTTGGTCAAAGTGAAGCTAATTTTAATTTGAACTATTTCAATTAAATGAAATGTCATGTACATGTTTTAAGCTGATCCTTTTGTTTTGTGTGTAACAACTTCAACAGGTCTACTATAACTAGTTGGCTGTAAACTGAATGTAAGTGAAATGGTACACAATTTGCATCTGAAAAGTAGTGCAGTAGAGCAAAGGAAATGGAAATAGGAAGTGCTTGAGTAGATGTGCTACTGGGGACTTCTGTTTAACTGCCTTAGGTAATAATGAGATAAAAAGAAAAGGAACTTTGGTTGACATTTTTTTGTGAGAAACAGGAAAAGGAAGTTACAGAAAGTAGTGGAGGTGGAGGTCAGTGGGGTGTAGTCTACGTGATACGCAAGTATACGCAGTGTACCCACTAAGAAAGCTCCAGGATTTCCATATGCCCACTTAAAAATGTGCAATGACACGTAACAACATACTTTCCATTATATTTTTGATATATTTTGAATTGCCATCTGTGTTTTCCTTCACATAGGCTAAATAAAGGGATTTTCACCATAAATTGGTGCATTAAAGTGTATCAGAATGCAGGAAATGAAGTCTTTCCCTGGGGGGAGGACACCCAGACACCCCACTTTGATATGTCCATTATGGTCCATATATTTATATAGTACAGTATACCCGCTGAAATACATTAGACTACACCACTGGTGGAGGTCACACACTCATTTACAGTGAAAATGAAAATCTTGAAGTCAAAATTAAGATTTTGGAATGTTACAAACTCCAACACAAAACTTTGTTTTAAATGCTTTAAGAAATCATTTAATAAATTAGAAACTTTCAACATAATACCCAGTAAAAGATATTCAGAGAGTGTTGTGGGCGGGACATTAAGTCAGACTCAGTGGTGAGGGACAGACACAGAGCTGTAGCCGAGCCAAAGTAGCACACTTTTTAATTCATTAACTTTATCGGTCGTCAGGGATATAAATCGCTGATACAGATAATCTGCAAACTGCCAAAAAAACGGCCCGATAATCGGTCTGTCACGGTGTTAGCCCAGGGCTGAGATGCACATGTGGCAACCATTGGGGGCCCTCTGAGAGGAAGAAACTGAATTGAATTTAAACCCTTGGATCTGGGACCTTGTCCGTTTCTGTGTCAAAGGATGTTTCTGGACATTTTCTTCGTCTTGGCTCCTGACCATAAGCCTGAACGCCACAGTTAAGACAATGGGTGTCATGCTGGTTTTTGCATCATAACCACGTTAACAAGGGCCGTGCCCTTTGCTGGTTTCTGCTCCTCCCTGGTTAACCCTTTATTTTTTTCTGTTGGAGGTTTTCTGTTGCTTTTTTTCTGTGCTTTTTTTCACTACCACCCGATTCACCACTACCATCAACTTATTGGCACTAATTTTTACAATTTTTTTATTTTATTTTTTTTATTCATGGTGAATAAGCCTCTTTTGTATGAAATGATACCTCAAGCTGAAATTATTTTACATAGTACAGGAACCATTCACACACTTCACTGCTGGCCACAGTTGCCGTACAAGGCGCCACCTGCTCATCAGATAAACATTCACACACATTTACACCCCGATGGGATGGGCCAGGGATCAAACCACCGACCTTCCAATTGGCAGACGACCACGCTACCACCTGAGTCACAGCTGCCCACAGAAACCATTTCATTTTTTTTTAAATGCTATAACATTTAATAAAACGCCCCAAATTCTATGAAAGTAGTGATCTGATCCTTAATTTTACTTGAGAAGAGCATTGTCCATGTCATGTTTGGGCAATTTGCTTGAAAGAAACTCAAATTTCTGATGTAAGAACTTTGAAAACAGGTCAAAAGGAGGGTTAAGTACCGTATTTAAGTACAATTCCGGGATACTTAAGGCACTTTACTTGAGCATTTTAATTTCATTCTACGTGTCTACGTGAAATATTGTACTTGTAACCCCACTACATTTATCTGAAAACTATAGTTACGTTGCAGAGAAAGATTTTAAATACCTTTAACTGAGCATATAAAATGTCATGCATTGTACAGTCAATTCATATCAGTACATTAAATAGCTAGAATCAGCTCCATGTCGAACTCCAACATGTAAAAGCATCAGTAATAATCATCACTGGTACTTTTACTTTTTACATTTTAAGAACATATCAGTGATAATACTTACATACTTTTAACTGAAGTACAGTTTGGAAGGAAGGCCTTTCACTTGTAATGGAGTACTGCGACTTTTACTTCAGTAAAGGATCTTTATTCACCACTAAGACAGAACCGTGGAAATAACTTTTGTATTACTCAGTGTGTGTAATGCCATGTTAAATAACAATACTACAATGTTAAAAATCTTCAGTAAAACTACAGGTGTATTGTATTGTAAGCAAAATGCACTTCAAAATATCAAAAGTAAAAGAAAGTACTCATTATTATGCAGTGATCTCACTCCAATGATTATTTAATAATATTTTCAGATTATATCAATTGATTACTGTGTTGCAGCGTTTTTATGTTGCAGCCGTCTAAGCTATATTTTACCACTTTATACCAATATATATATATATCACTTTATATATCATCATTTTTAATTAGTCACGGTAATACCGTATACCGCGGTAAAATAGGGAGGAGGTTTGACGGTATCAAAATTTGGATACCGCCCAACCCTAACGCACACTGTAGTCAAGCGTCTCAAAATACAACACACGTGTGAGCCACTCTGTGCGTAACAGGGCTTAAAGGTGCAGTAGGTAAGACTAACTTTCTGTCATATTTGCTGAAACTGACCCTATGTTCCAGTAGAACTACAAGAAGCATGTAGTTAAAAAAATTAAAAAAAATCTGGCTCCTCTGGGACCACCTACAGCCTGTAGTACTATTTGCAAAAATCCACCGCTCCCTGTTCAGATGCACCAATCAGGGCCAGAGGGGGTGTCTAACTGCGTGTCAATCACTGTTCATGCACACGCATTCATTCTGCCTTGTGGGAGGAGGGGCTTAGGAGACCGTTTTGGGCTTTAGCGGAAAGGGGGGGAGAGACTGAGAAGTTGTTGATGTTCAAAGTTTTTGGCTAAGTCCTGGATCTTCACAATCCTACCTACGGCGCCTTTAAGTACTTGAGTCCGGACTCAAGACAGTTCAGAAAACAGGTATTAGTTTAAAGTGCTCATATTATGTTCATTTTTAAGGTTCATAATTGTATCTAGGGTTAGGTTGTACCAGAATAGGTTTTACATGGTTTCATTTTCAAAAAACACCATATTTTTGTTGTACTGCACATTGCTGCAGCTCCTCTTTTCACCCTGTGTGTTGAGCTCTCTGTTTTAGCTACAGAGTGAGACATCTTCACGTCCATCTTTGTTAGGAGTCGCACATGCTCAGTAGCTAGGTAAGAACTACTAGCCAGTTAGTTGCAGAGTATGACGTGTGTTACAAATAGAGATGTTCCGATACCGATACCAGTATCGGTATCGGCTCCGATACTGCCTAAAACGCTGGTATCGGTATCGGGAAGTACTGGAGTTTATGCACCGATCCGATACCACGTAATAAAGCCCTAAAGAAAAAATACGTTAAAGTAGTTTATTTATGTTCTTTTTCCATTATAACTGACTGTCAAACTGGATAATAAAAGAACGTTCTGTGGCATTCATGTTTCACAAAGAGTTTAACCTGAGCCAGACCGACAACAAAGATAGAAATAATATCACATCCATACAGGGATAGTAGTATACAGTTCTTAAAACATAATAAAATATATGACACACTGGTATCGGATCGGTACTCGGTATCGGCCGATACGCAAGTTCAGGTATCGGAATCGGTATCGGGAAGCAAAAAATGGTATCAGACCATCTCTAGTTACAAAGTGACGCAGGTTTATCACAGAAGTAAAGGCTGGACTACAACAGAGCTGTTTGGAGCAGTTTGTGAACAGTGTTTTCTGTTGGAGACGGTAAGTCCCTTTGGGGTGGACTTTGGGCTTTTTCACTTTGTAAACCTATGACATGCACACAAAAAGCAGAATATGAGCACAATCCATCTAGAACAGGCATCGGGACTGGTCGCCTGGTATACGCCGACTGCGTCATATACCTCAATCATCAGGCATCAATCATTTTCATTTTGGCCACAGACACAATGTCAGCGAGCACTTTGTACTATGAATTATTCAGGACAAGTAATAAGTTCAAGAATGGGAACATTTCCATTTTAAGTAAATAATATGGCCTAATTTGATCCTATAGTGTGTTACTCTGCACTTGCTTTTTGTTATTACAAATAACATTGCAGCACTCACATCACATAAATTATGAACAGGTAGGTAAGTGGTCTTTATGAGGACTCTTTTTTTCTGTGTCGGTATTGACTGTCTCTCATTTGGACTTGGTCTTGACTTGGACTAGTCTTGGACTCGGCAAAGGTGGACCTGACTACGGCACAGTTTTTCCTGCCTGCCTTTACAGCATGAAGACAGCCAATCAGCAGCATTATTAGATCTTGGTAGAAGCATGCTGCATGCTTATTGGCTCGCTGACGCTGATGAGATTTGCTCCTAAGGTATTGAAATTTGGTATTTAATGATTAGGGAATCTTCGATACTCGATACTATACTACGGTGCTTAAAAAGTATCAAAGTTCAGTACCCAGCCCTACTCAATCATCAAGGAATGAATAAGACCAAAGAAGCAGCTGGAAGTTTATTTTTCCTGTGCATCTGTGCTTTTTATTGCAATAATACATCTGCATGTTGATGTATATTTACTTACACACACACACACACACACACACACACACACACACACACACACACACACACACACACACACACACACGTCAATGGTCAGAACAAAATAAGAACTTTGGACAATAAGCACTGAACACATGACATGAGAAAAACTCCACAAATTACCCACTAAACCTGGATTTAAAAGTGCGCACACACACACACACACACACACACACACACACACACACACACACACACACACTAAAACACACATGCTCACATTCAAAAGCACGTTCTGCCACCACACACTCATACACACACTCTCTCTGACACACTGGGCACATGCAGCGTTAAGTTCCCCACACATGCACACGAGCGGACACTATCTTTGAGTTCCCACAAAGACCCACTGAGATAAGTACTAAAGGTTTCTGAGGCAATGTTAAAAGTGTAGAACATATATATATATATATATATTTTTTTTTTTTTAAAGTTTAACACTGATGATACTGTCGCTACAATTGCTGGACCGAACTGTACTGTAAGCAACATGGACAGACAGGCCAACAATCTAACGTTTACGTTTTTACACTTACTATTACAGTAACCTGGTAAAGTCAACATCTCTGGAGAAATCGGGAGAAAGAATCATACTGATATAGTACGAAATAGACTTAAGACCAATCATTTAAATTCTTGTCATACTGCATTTTGTCTATATATACTATGTACAGAACATCAACAAGTTACATACTGTATATTTAAAGGGTTTACATTTACACATGGAACAGCCACTACATATTCACTAAAAGCATGTCATAGATTCAAGTCTTAAATATTCAAATAGCTTGGGGATTTTCTGTCAGTTTTGGATTCATTCTTTTGATTCCGCTTGTGTTTGTGAGGATACATATGGTACTAACAATAACTATCTTTAGCAGGACGAGGGATATGCAACCAATACAACAAATACTATAGCTGAAAACATACATGGCTTCTTTTTTTGGGTTGTTTTTTACGCACAATGCACAAAACCAGTTTTTTTTCTACAATCACTCATTTTTACACATCTATTGCGATTTCTTTACAGATAACAGATTTTTTTTTTTAACGGTACGACTTCCAGTACTTTCCTGTGATATGTCAATGAAGTAAACAGTGATATTGACTACAGAAACATGCTGAGATAAAGAGGACTTGTGTGTTCCTCTCTTTGACCAGGTGTGTATTTAAGTAGATAGATGGACGCATGGATCACTGGGTGGGTGGACAAAAGGGGGGATCTTTTCTTCCTCTTCCTCATTTTGTCCAACGGGTGGCTTGTTGGTGGCCCGATGCTTGCTTCAATCCTCCACCCCCTCTACTCATAGAAGCTGCGATCACTAGAATGAGGAAAAAGCAGAATACGTTATTTCAATTTTGTGTTGCGTTACCCCCCCTCCCAAAGGGCTCCCTTTTTAAGAGGGGCCGCTCAACAAACTCCAGTGTACTCACACAACACCAGCACAACGCTGGGCGGTGTCTTGAGTAAAATAAAAAACCACGAGCAGGATCTAACCGGCTATAAAACAAGAAGAGAGCCACAATGTAACACCATTACTCATTGATTACTTTTGAGACTACTGCACTCTTTATTCTGTGTATGGAAGGTTTAATAGATGTTGTTATATTGCCAAAACACCATGGCAAGCCTCAATTCTCCAACATGCCATCCAAAACTAGTCTTAAAAGATTTCATTGTAGCCCCGCAGGCTGTCACGCCAGCCGTCTACTCTGGACGTGTTTGTGTGTAAAGTCCTTGCTAAGTTCTTAGAAACCTCTAGTTATCTGTCATTGTTTGTTTAAATCGCATTTTCCTCGTAACACTTTAAAATGGCATATGAATTGCAGACATGGGAGAGATCCCCATTGATATTAATATGAGTTTAATTACATTAAACGACAGACTGTAGCTGACATGAGCAGCGCTATTTTTAAGGCACTACCCATATTTTTAAGCCCCAAGTCGACTATATATATATATATATGAGCTTTCAGAAAAATGGGTTTGAGAGTTTGTAGCATTTATGCAGTTTCAAATGAGTGGGAAATTACATGGCTTTAAATCACCAGCCGACATGGCTAGTACATTTTTAAAGTTACCAGCCAATCAGATTTTCCACGAGACACATTTTTTCCAAAGAAAATAAACCAGATTATGAGTGCCACTGAAAATATTTAAGCATCCGTGTTTCTTTGAATAGCTTTTATTTGGGTGGATGGCTGATATACATTAAAGTCTTCTGCAGCCTGCCCATTTAAAACAGACGCAGTGTTACTCGCTACATTCATCACTGGCCAAATTGGCTAGTAACCTTACAATTAATATTTATAATATAAAGTTAATATTTACCAGCATTTGGCGGGTGTCAATTTAAAGCCCTGTATATCAATTTAAAGCCCTGTATATATATATATATATTCTATGTTTTCTTTTAGCTATTTAGCATGTTTTGTAACTTTATGTACAATTTCTTTGCAACTCCAGTTTAAACCCTTTTTAAGGAGCAGTTTGAGTGTCAGGTCAGATATGTCGACTACATTTCATATTAATTCTTGGCAGTTACTGGATGTAAATATTTAGTGAGAACTAATCTCTACAAAAGAACTTGTGTTATTGCGTGTGGTATGTGTGGTGCAAGCTATTTTAATTAAGTCATTAATCATTTATCTAATAATTTATCTAGTGAACACTAATAACTACGCCAAGTTTTGACTTACGAAGAGCTGGTGCAACAGACTCCTGAAATCTGTACTTTAAGAAGCAGGATTGAAACTTATATTCAATATTATAAAAGCCAAAACAATGCGCAAAAATCTTAACACTCTAAAGAATCATTCATGTTCAGAAATGAATACAAATGAGTCATCAAATTTAAACTGTAAAAGAAAGATGAAGGGGGAGTAAGAAATGCAACGCTTGCATGACATTTGGAATGTCATGTTACATAAATTCAATACATTTCTTGTTAAGAAATAAGAATGATAAACTGTAGGGGGCAGACGTATGTAAGATACACTGGGTGTTCACATTTCCATGTAAAAATCCATTTTGCTAATGAAAGAGATGTAAAGATGGAGGGGCAAAGGGTCGTTTAACTTAACATACTTTTTCTTACAAAATACAAATTGAATGCATAAGAACTGGTACTCCAATAACCTCGAGCATTTTAGTGTACAACCTTTCTCAGTCTGATATATGACCAGTAGCCTATGGTGGCTAACATTAGCTAATGTTAGCAAAATGTGGCTAGATGTTGCTGTGTAACTGATACTACATTTGCTGATCATTTGCTGATTCTTCTCTCTGAGTATTTACCATTATCATGTACATGTCACCTGTGTCCAAAGTGGCAACTGTTAAAGCCAAAGTTACTGTACATAGTCTCGCCTGACATTCTGAAATGAGAACATTTGGTTACACTTTACTTGAAGGTAGCTACATAAGAGTGACATGACACTGTCATGAACGTGTCATAAACATCATGAACAAGTCATAAACGTTGATGACATGACGCTTCTGTCATTAACTGTCATTCGGTTTTTGTCATGACAAGTTAGGGTTAGGGTTAGAGTTAGGGTTCATGTGTCACGACAGTGTCCTTTGTTCATGACAGTGTCATGTCACTCTTATGTAGATACCTTCAAGTAAAGTGTTACCGAACATTTTTAGCCTAAGTGCAAAATGTTTTACATGTAAAATGTACTGAACACACTAAGGGGCCTTTCACACCTCCTTCGTTTGGTCCAGATTTCCGGACTCTTCAGTTTGATCCAAACACAAAATTACAGGTGTGAAATTTCAGGAATAGCTCAGTGCTCAGTTTGTAACCTACATGAGAGTGACGGTGAATGTGCTCAGAGCAGCTGTCGGTTTCAGTTTGTCTCTGAATAAATGAAACCCAAGTAAAGTTCCCGTGTCTTGCTTCTCAACAACGCAACAAAACAAAAAGAGCTGCGGTGGCACGGGGAGAGCAGCAGCAGTCGCCTGGGAAAAAAGAAAACTCACAAAAACTCCGACACAGAGAGAGGATACGAGAGGTCGGGGAGGCCCGTCTACAAACCAATCAGTTACAAGTTATCGGGAGACGCGGCTCACATATGTGTATGGCGACGGGACGTGGTTATGTCACGTATAGTTCTTTAGTGCGCTTTCATAACTGCAGTGTGAACCCAGAACTAAACAGATCAAATGTATACAATGTAAAGAAAACTGACTTTCAGGTGTGAAAAGACCCTAAAACACCATTCAAAACAGTGACCTGAAGCTGCTTCAGCAATCAAAATCCTAGAGCAGTAACAAAATAAAGGTTAAAATGCTAATCTAATAGCTAACTGACAAGCTACTCCTAACCTTCAGCCGCTAGTCTCGTTGCTTTCCTGTTGATCTTACCAGTGCACAGCAAGCGTGACCGACAGCTTAAATTCGGATTTGATCGCCTTCGTTCAACCTGGTGATTGCAAAATAAAGCCGTTAAGGAGACTGGTTGTTAGCCCTTTTTCTGCACTGTTAGGATTACTCTGTGTGCAGTGTGGGAAATACAGATCTTTAAAATCAATGTATTCTGGTGTGACATTACTGAGCTGTGTTCAAAGTACATTCTGTCAACGATGTTTATGGGAATAACAATAATGAATGTACACATAACAGTCTAAAGAAAACACGGGTAGGGGTAATAGCAGGAGAAACGGAAATGGATGAAGATGAGGATAAAAGAAGAGGGTTTAAGTCGATGGAAGCTGATGACAGGCAATGAAAAGGGTTGTGATTGGCAAAGAGCGGTTGTACTCACGCCCCCTCGTCTCTGAGCAGAGACAGGAACTTGGTCACTCTGTACTCCTGGTCCATCTGGAGACAGTAAAAGAAAGCAGAGGGAGAGAGATTGAACAGTCTGTTGACAGTAGAAACAAACCATCAGCAAAAGTCAATATGGCTCACGTCAGAAATCTCCCAGCCACCACAGCTGGGCCACTTGAGCACAAACAGTAGCTTCACTAACCTTAAAGGAATAGTACCAATAGACTTTTTTTTTAGAAATAGGAGTATTCACTTTCTTGACTTAGATGAGAAAACACCACTATACCACTTTCACATTTGTCTGGTAAATATAGTATACCTACCATTAGCAGTCAGTTAGCTTAGCTTGGCACAAAGAGCAAAACAAGGGGAAACGGCGCCTCTAAAGCTCACTAAATAAACTGCAACTTCTCTATTTTTTAATCTGTAAAAGCATTGGTTTTATAGGGGTTTATTTTTTGGCAGGGCTGTAAGTTGGTTTTCGATGTAGACTACTGTCTAACATCCTACACGTCACATCACTTATGCATGGTGCTTTAAGCTCCACTGCATCGGTGAGTCTCCCGTACCTGCAGCGACATCTCGATGAGCACGAGGAGCTTCTTGATGCCGATCCAGACTCGCTTCCCTTTGAGCTGATGGGCGATGTTGGCCCGCTCTTTATCGGTGAAGCTCCCCAGCAGCTACAAAGACAACAAAGACATTAGAAAGGTGGAGATTTCCAATACTACCTTTGAAACCTCCAAACGAAAAGCTAAATAAAGAAGGACCGCCGGTGAAACATCCTTTTAATAACGTTTAAGGCGCTTACATTTGGTCAGTACCTTTAGTGAATGTAGTTTTTTTCTTTTCTTCTCACATACACTAATGAGAGCATGGGGGATGGGTATTTATAATGCACCACATTCATCTGTGTGTCCTTGTGTGTATGGGCGCGCGTGTGTGAATACCTCTAAAGCGTCGACTAGCTGCTCCCCAGTGGAGATGTTGGGGATGTGGATGGTGGTGCTGAAGGCGTCCAACATCTCCATCTCCTGCAGCACGTCCTTCCTGCTGGTGGTGCCGATGATGAGCAGCTTCCGACCCTGCAGGAAAAAAGATTAAACAATTTGCGTTGCGCTTTGTTAATCACACCGCATGGCAAATTACATTCCCAAGCTTACACACGTATTCCCTTGTGAGCTTCGACAGCTACAACCACAGGCACAGTTCAGATTTTAATTTCAGCAGATTTATATGGGTCATGGTTATACAGTAACAACAATGTGAGGAAAATATCTAATTGCAATTATTTTGACTGATATTGCAATTGCGATATGATTCATGATATTGGAGGAAATGATCATTTCTGTATCATTATTCTCATTTTCATTGACAAATATTAAAACATAAATGAATTAAAATAAATGTAGTGTGATTTTGAGGATCTGTACCAAACAAAGATTTTTGTCTTTAGTCTGTAGGATACAATTTGTAAGATGGGACGTCCTGAGGCACCACAATACTTAATTTAGAATGGTTTGATATATATTTTGCCTTGAACAAATATTGCACCCCCCTGAGTCAACATAAACTACAGTGTGTTCGTTGTAATGAAGTAACATGCCATCCAGTGCAACAGTGTGGCTCACTGATGTGTTTTTAATAGTTTTTGGAGAATAATGGAGCTCTATGGAACAGAGGAAGAATATATATCATGCTTTGGATACACACACAATACTTGGTTTGGGTCTTTTTGTGTGATTTGTTGGCCAAATGTATAATATACACATGTAGACCAGAGTAGCAATGTGTATGAGAGTTGCAGATGAACTCTGACCTTTGGCGGAGCTCTCTTCAGCAGCACCAGCAGAGCCTGAAGTACCAGGTTGGAGAAACGAGGCCCGATGGGGACGTAGTCCAGCAGACGCTCAATGTCGTCCACCACCACACAGCTGAGCTGTGACTTACAAGCATCATCAAAGACCTGAAACAGAGGGAGGGAGGAGGGAGAGGGACAAATGATTGAAGAAATGAACAAAGGAAAGAAAAATAAAAGCCAGGGACACTAGTTCCATAAGCCATTGCTATTAAATGCAAATGTCTCCTTGTTTGCTGACATTCTACAAGGGATAAACTGGGGATGCTGCAGCACTTACCTTTTTGATTGCCTGGCACTTGGCGATCTCTGAGTATCCAATCATCTTGTCTGGAGAGCAGATCTTAATGAAGGGGAACTGCGAGTCCTCTGCAATCTTAGCTGCCAAGGCCGTCTTTCCACAGTGGGGTGGGCCTGGGTGTGTGTGGGTTGAGAGGAGAGGAGGGGTACAATTTACTGCACTAGCATGTGTTTGTATTTGTGTAACTATTCAGTGGGGTGAAAGCTGGGGTGTCGTTTGAGTCATTTAGAGCAAATAATCGTTTCCTCTATTTGAATACATTTTACTTAAAGGAAAACTGCTTATTTCAACCTGGGGTATTTCCCATAAAGATGTTTTTTGTGACTCTATGGGTCGCGCTAACTTTGCACTCGCCACGTCCGCTGTAGAGATTTGGGGAAATGAGTACACTCGCATAACAACGTACGTATATCAGAGAAAAGTTGCCTGACCCTAGCCTGACGCGCCAGATGGGTTTGTTAACACAGAACTATCTGAAAAGCCGCCATCGAAAACTGTTTGGAAATCATCTGGCAGGTGATTAGATGAAGAATCTGCCTATCACATCCACCATTGTTGTTTCGAACCACCAACAGTCGCAGCCATCGCACACGCCTAAACCAAATACTCTCTGTAACTAAACTGTCTAAACCACGCCCGTAGCTGCCAGTAGCTCCGCACAGGACGCTGATTGGTTGAAAGGCTGGGCGTTTGGACACAAACGCATTACTTGAAGCCTGACAAGATGGATTTTCGTGTAATATGTGATCCCGCGTTTCCGGCGAGATCCCGTGATATCGCGAGAATCCAGCTGCCGTGAAAGGTAAGCATGCCCGTTTCAGACGGCTACTTTCTGTGTTTAATTCCAGTCAGACTCAGAGACAAGCATTTGAAATGATTCATGAGGCTCGAGCCTCATACGCTATTGTTCCCTTTCTGAATAGTGTAAATCTTTGCATGATCTTATTGATCCGTAGTATCAGAATACTGGATTTAATCTTGTAGAAAGTCAGATAATAGCAATTTTGTCAAAACTGTTAAAAACACCAGAATTGATTTAATAACATCTTTTATTTGACTAAACACAAATTTAGTGTATGTTTTAGTGTATGTAATGCCATTTACTGTATATGTGTGCATGTTTGTGGTTTCTTACCCTCCAATAGCACAGCCACCAGTGGTGTGCGATCACTGTTCTTGGTCTGCTGTACCAGCAGCTCTCCATCGTCCAGGACGTGAGTGACTGGGTCACCCCATTTGATAATGCCGTTCATGATGTAGTTGGAGTAATCCTCCTGGTTTGTACCAAACGCCTGGATAAAAAAAAAAAACACGTAGGAAGTGTTAGGAACTGTGTTCTGCCTTTTAATATTACATGATTAAACTGCATTCTGCAGTCAGAGACTTAAACTCTAGAAAGACCTGATACATACAGGTTTTATGTCATTGTTGAGGGATCCCATGAAGTCACTCCTGGTGACCTGCAGCTTCTCTGCTCTCTCCATGTCCACTTCCACTGTAGATGTGGCCTGAAAAAGAATATACACATGCAATTGCATCAAAACAATGTCAGGTTTAAGGGCTGCTCTGAGTATGACTCAGAAATAGGGCTGCATCCTCTTAGCCAATTAATCAGTTGTTTTGCTTTTAGTTGACTATGATTTCTTTAAGTCTTTTTTTTAAGATTATTTTTTGGGCATTTATTTTGACAGGACAGCTGAAGACATGAAAGGGGAGAGAGAGGGGTGAATGACATGCAGCAAAGGGCCGCAGGTCGGAGTTGAACCTGGGCCCGCTGCGTTGAGGAGTAAACCTCTATATATGGGTGCCTGCTCTACCAACTGAGCTAGCCGGGTGTCCC
Source organism: Sander vitreus (assembly GCF_031162955.1). Classification (NCBI taxonomy): domain Eukaryota; kingdom Metazoa; phylum Chordata; class Actinopteri; order Perciformes; family Percidae; genus Sander; species Sander vitreus. The sequence continues at coordinate 6,451,890 of NC_135869.1, read as the reverse complement.
TTTAAGTCTTTTTTGAATGCCTTTTCTTGCTAAATTACTCAAAACACTTTGATAGTGTCTTCTGTGGCTCAGAAGGGAAGAAAAAATAAACCTTATCTCATGTCATTTTATAAAACGTGGGCATTTAGGAGGCAGGAGTCTAACAAAAGCATGGAATAAGTGGGAACCAGTGTTTTTGGAACTTCTTTTTAACTCAAGGTCCACTTATCAGCTTTATTTTTATTTATTTTTTTGTCATAGTGTCTGTTCAGCTGACGTGTCAGTTCACGTGATTACTGTACCTACTCAATGGCTACCTAACCACTTCCACTTCCCTGCGATATGTAGGTGAAAGCCCCAGAGAAAGCAAGTAAGTACTTTTTTTTTGGTGGAATTGATATGTTATCGAATCTTACCATCGTGGTTTCCGTAATGCTTTGAGTGATGTAAAGAGTAAGTTTAATGTTGCCCTAGAGTAAGTCAATCAGTTTGCTGCGGGCTATACCCGCAGACCGCTATGAGCTGGAAGGCGAGGGTCACTTGAACGTTGGGTGTAGCTGAGCTAGCATTACCGCTAGCAAGCTAATCTGCTAGCATGCTAATCTGCTAGCATGCTAATCTGCTAACCCCTATTGGCTGTGCGAGAATATCATCTTAAAGACCACACTGACTGTGGTTTTCAACACAATATTTTATGTCATAAATCATAAAAAAAAGCAGTGGACACATTGTGAATTGTGACACATTGTATTTGGCACACTTTATGTATTTCAAAGTGCAAATGGACCTTGATGTGTCGGTTCATGGCGGTGGACTGAGCAGCCCTGACCAGGCCCTCCAGCTCGGCACCGCTGTAGTTCTTAGTTTCGGTTGCCAGTTCCTTGATGTCGACATCGGGAGCGAGCAGGTTGAAGCTTCGCATCTTGTTGGTGTGGATGGTCAGGATCTGGACACGGCCCTTCTCATCAGGCAGACCTGGAGGTAAGATGACGAAGCAGCGGGGGACAGAGGAAGATGGGTGGAGAGAAAAGATGTGCCGGGGTATGGAAAGGAAAAAAGTGAGTGTTGAGAGGTCAAGGGGAGAGAAGTTGGGGTTGAGTTGAAAGAATGGAAGGAGTGAGGGAAGAACGGAGGGACAAGGACAGTAAAAATCCGTTCAGCTACTGTGGAGATATCAATGTCTAAAGTCAAGAATACTGTCTTTCACGCAAATATGAGGGCATAGGTTTAGTATAACATCAGTATGCTTTTACCTATAGAATAACTTAAAACTCTTTAAAGGGTCTCCTTAATGTGTAATATTAAGAGGATATTGAGCTGGGGAACATAGGTTCCTGGGAACATAGCACCCTGGGAACATAGCACCCTGGGAATATTGGTCGCTGGGAACATAGTACCCTGGGAACATAGGTCCTTGGGAACATAGCACCCTGGGAACATAGATCCCTGGGAACATAGGTCCCTGGGAACATAGCACCCTGGGAATATTGGTCGCTGGGAACACAGCACCCTGGGAACATACAGTAGGTCCCTGAACATAGCACCCTGGAAACATAGATCCCTGGGAACATAGGTCCCTGGGAACATAGGTCCTTGGGAACATAGAACCCTGGGAACATAGGTCCCTGGGAACATAGAACCCTGGGAACATGGATACGCTCCCGTGTGAACTTGCACAACATAAAAAGACAAATACAAAATATGACTAAATACATCAAAAAATAATATTACCAGCTGTGAGAAATACCTAAAAAAATAGAAGGCATTATCTGTACTGGCTGGTGTAGTTTTATGATGAAAGCCTCAGCAACGTAGCTAGCTGAAAAGGTTGGTGCTCAGTGTGTTTAGCTACAGTAACAATATTGTCAATTACGCTAGCTAGCCACACAGTCCTCTCGATGGCTCGACTTATGTTACACACACAAACAAACCCTGCACATATTGTACATGGACACACCCATCTCCTTACCATATACGCAATAATAAAACTGGAAATGTGGTGAGGAAAATGGCCAGCATTTTGAAGTCATGGATAGGACAGACTCAAAGCATAATTTCAATCTGAGTTGTTTCTAAAGAAAAAGACATGGAGTTGAACAGAGAAAGAGAAAAAGTCCTATAGCACTCACTAATTTCCATCTTGACCTCAAACCTGCCAGGCCTCATCAGGGCATCATCTATCAGGTCAGGCCGGTTGGTCATACCTGGAGAGAAAGAGAAAAAAGACAGACATTGAAAGAAGGCAGGAAGGAGGGCAGACTTATTGGAACTGATGCTGATAAAAAAAAAACTCAGCCAAGGAGGTTATGTTTCATTTCTGTTTGTTGGTTTGTCTGTCAGCAGGATTACGGAGAAACTACTAAACGATTGTCTTGACACTTATGGCGCTTACCCACTGCTAGTACCAGCTCTGCTCGGTTCGGCTCGACTTGGCTGCGGTGCCCCGTCCTCAGTTTTCCATTGCAGATTTAGTACCGCCTCATGCGTGAGGCGAGCGTGGCTGGTCGTCATAGGAAACTGCAGTGACCTAACGCGACACACACACAAAACGCCGCTGGCTAAACTATTTAAAAATGGCGGGTTTGTTCAGGACAACCCCGTCTGTCGCTAGCAATGATGACGCAGTGATTAGTGACGATTCCCTCCGACCAATCAGTAGTCTGCAGGTTTTCACGTCACCTTTTGGTATCGCCTGAGCTCGCTTGGAACCTCGTCGGAGGTGATACTAAAAAAAGTACCTCTTAGCTAGTATCAGGTACTTTTTTTCATAATGGAAAACCTAAAAATGTGAGTAGAGTCGAGGCGAGTTGAGCAGGTACCATGTAATGGAAAAACGGCATTAGTGGAAGGGTGTAGCATGGGCAATGGATGAACCCATTCAATTCTGGAGTGGATCTGAATCACGGGGTAGATACACTTATTATTTTTCACTTCCGTTAACATTGCGAGATAGGGCACAGCCTTGGCAGAGGTCTGCGCTCTCCGGTGCCCTCGTACGACTGTATGACATTCATTTAGAGGAATTTGTCACAGTGACGTCTCTGCAGATGCATACAATAACACAAGACTGATGTTATATGGAGTAAATATACACCATGTATTTACATAAATTGTCTTGATATTATTTCCTATGTATACCCCAACTTTTTGATCATACTTAGCTGAAAATCGAAATATTGCACATTTTAGAGACAAAGGGTTTTCGTCACTGCCAATCTGCAAATCAAAGTTGAAAATAAAAAAGGAAACAGTACTGGCAGGAATATGGTCAGACTCTGTAAAGCTGACAACGGGACTCAAGAATCCCGAGTAAAAACTGATTTGTTCCTAAATTGCACGAACGAGTGATTTAAGAGAATTTGTTTAGGAATGTCCAGTATATCACTTCATGTCAAACTTTTCACTCTTTATATCTTTCACAGTATGGCGCTGCTCTAAAGATGCGTAAATGGCATATTTTTTATTGTGAATTGTTTTGTCTCCTCTAATTCAACTGTAAATAAAAAATGTCCACAAATGGGGCAGAAAAGGCAGCCTTGTGTAACAATATTAGGGGCATGGATTATGCAAATGATCAAATCTCATGAGTGCACACCGACTCATCAACAAGTCGGTGCATTGGTGAATCTGACTTGATACGAACAAACCTCCCCGGAAGACATAGTAAGAGAGGCTTAAGATTAGAATAGAAAAATGTTCTTACATTAGGCCCATTGTTTCTGAACCAAAGCTGTCAGTAGACTGTATTTGTTTTCTGCTATTAAGTTATTTTAATGGTTTTGCAATTTCCATACCTAAATTCAGAAGATAGGTGACAACTTAAACGAAGAAACCAACATAGTGAGGTGCTGGGCCACCAACAGCCTTCAGGACAGCTACAATGCTCCTTTGGTATATATTCTCTAATGTCTGTGGAGCTCTACTCATCTGCTTTTATGATGGTTTCAGCATTTCTATCATCATTTGACCGTGAAGATGCACGGAAACTAAATATCACTGCAAGGTTTACAATCTGGGACCCACTTCACAAAAGCAATGTGCGAGCACTGTGTAGAAGGGGATTGTTGCAGAGTTCTACAGGGCTCTTGCATGTTCATGCATCGATCCCAAGTATGTGGTTTGATTTGAGTGGTAAAACGTGGGTGAAACGGGCCCCTGGCCCCCAATCAGTATAATGTCTCACACAGCTGGCGAGGATGATAAATACTGTGAATCAGTTCCCCCTGATGTTACTGACCGATGACCAGGATGTTGTTAAGTTGCTCCACGCCGTCAATCTTAGACAGGAGCTGGTTGACCACGGTGTCGTGCACGCCCGTGCTGCTGGCGCCCGTGCCTCTCTGCTTGCAGATGGCATCCAGCTCGTCAAAGATGATGATATGGAGTCCGCTGTTGGCTCCCAGCTGGAGACAGGTCGGGTTAAAAAATGATGAATAACGTTTTTGTTTTTTGTTTTGTTTTTTTTAAATTGAACCTATAAATAAAGCACATTGAGCGTCTCTCTCACCCTCTTCTGCTCTTCCTCTGCATCAGCGAACAGTTTGCGGATGTTGGCCTCGGACTCCCCTACGTACTTGTTAAGGATCTCGGGGCCGTTGACCACCTTAGGCTCGCGAGCGTTGAGCATCTTGCCGATCTGCCTGGCCATCAGTGTTTTACCACAGCCAGGAGGCCCAAACAGCATGATGCCCTTCACGTGCTTACACCCTGGAACAAGGAGAAAAGGGAGGGATGACAAATGCCAGAGGGAAGAGATAGAGAGGAAGGAAAGACAAAAATGGAAGGAACAAAAGAAAGATGGAGGGAAATAAAAAGTGCCAAAAGAAATCACAAAAGAGGGAGGTAAGAAAGAAAGGAAGAAGTCAGAGGAAAAAGCAGTTACGAGGCAGGGGAGGAGGAGAAAAGGATGTATGAATGTTATAAAATAGTTTATTGCCTGAAGCCAGAGGGAGAAGAAACCACATTAATAAAATGACTCATAAAACCAAGAAATAAATAGTATGTTGCTGTGTGTGTGTGTGTGTGTGTGTGAGAAAAAAATAGCTGCTTTTGTACTGTGACAAATCCTGTGACTAACCGAGGTGTTCTACCATAATTACATTCACTTGTTGGTTGAAAAAACAATTAATTTACAGGAAAAAAAAAAAAAAAGAAGCAAATTAGAGTACCTGCATAACATACAATGTTACATGTGATCAAAAGGACAGAGAGCGTTCAAATCTCATAAATACAGAGACAAATAGCGACATAGTGACAAATTGTCTCGTAATAAGCCAATAAAAGCATGGTGGACGTAGAGTCTCAGCACTAAAAAATAAGCAAAACACTAGGGCAGTCTGGCAGGTTAAAACAGATGAAAAGTGACCAAACAGAGTGAGGATAGAAAGGGTTTCTCACCCATCTGCTCCACAATGTCTGGAGGGAAGACTCTGGAAGCAAAGGCTCTGCGGAAAATGCTGGAGAATTCTTTGTCCAGACCTCCAATTCCCATCTTCTCAAAGTTCCATTCTGGGTTGATGATTGTCTGTCGTGCCTCCTTGGTCTTTGCCTTTCCTGTTAAAAAAGACATAAGGGAACTACTTGGCCAGCAATTCACAGATATATATGATATATATATATACACACATATATATTTTTAAGCAACTGACTCTATGAGGATAGAGTGAGATATTTGTTAAAAATATCTGAAAATAAACCATCCGTAGCTCAAGAATCAATTAAAAACCATAAAATAAAAGACAAGTTTGGTCTAAAAGTCTTTCTTGGCCTTATTCTTAGCAGACAGGTGATTTGTGGAAGATGATGCATCTATGCATAATTTGTTCTTACTGCCATCTAGTGGAGGAAATAGATACTGTAAGATGCTAAGAGATACATAGAAAAAAGAGTTCTGACAATATTTACCGCCTTGATTTAGTGACATATTTTCATTTTCTTTGCCCGTTAAAATCTTTAAAAATGGTCCTTAAATTTTCATGTTAGAATGCCTTAGAAAACGATGAGTTGCATCAATTCAGCATAAGGATTTCCTTAGGATGCTGTAAGTAAAAAACCCTTTGACCTCTCAGTGTTTGCCCTTAGCTACTTATAACCTTAATATTACCTTATGCGTTGCTATGCGTTGCCATTTCCCACTGAAAGTTTTAAGGGACCCATATCAGTCTCTTAAGAGTGAAAAAGACTGTGGAACATGAGACAATGGCTGAATGGTGATTGAAGAGGAGGAGAAAATACCAAGACCCATTTTTCAGTACAGGGAAAACTCCACTGGCCAGCAGACTATCTTGAACCGGACGTTGAACAACAACTTAAGTAAAGTAAGTCAACGTTACTTTGGATTATGTGCTTTCCATATTCTCAGAGGAGAATAACGTTCTCATCTTCTGTCCAGTTTGGCTTTCTTTTTCTTTTTGTATTCTCTTTGTTGTCCATTTTTGGAGAAGACTAACACTGACAATAATGCTGTCAAGTAACGTTAAGTAATGATTATGTGAGTGAAGCGTAACCACGGTAACTAAAAGTGCACATGTGCTGTATTATGACAGTGACTACCAAGAATGCCTCAGTCTTCACACTTAGGCAAGGAGACAACCTAAGAAGCTTTATGCAATGCTTCTAACTGAACCCCTGAGCTTAGGGGAAATATTTTGCGCAACTGAAGGTAGTTTATGGAACTGGGAACTGATCCTGAGGTCAATTAAGTTTTGGGAAATAAGGAACGCACCAACTAGTGTGAGGGATGAACTCTCTGCCTTCTCAAAGATCACCTGGCTGTTGCCCACCATCAGTCCAATGTCGATCTGTCAGAGAAAACAGAGTTATTATCAGTAGCATCACATTATTCATCTATTTATTTCTATTGTTACTGATGTCCCTCTGTTCTCCACGGCCCAGAGATCACTTTTTAATCACTTTGGCTAATAGAAGGCCATCTCTTCCGTGGATTTTCTGATGGTCCTGAAATATATCTCAGGTAATAATTGGCCCTCAGGTATGTAATATGTATATTTCATTCATGAAATAACTTTACAAATAGTGATGTGGTTGTACGTCAGTAGCCGATATTAAATTACGTGCCCCTTCCATTTAGCGCGGACGGTTTATTCCTTTTAGTCTGTGTTTGTGTTGGCTTACTATTCTCTTTTCCCTTGTCCCCCTGTAACGTTACTTGTGTAAAGCTTCTGTGTTCGTGAAATGCTCTATATTAATCTAAATTATTATTACATTGGTTGCTACAACAATCTCTTAATGCTTTGGCTCGTGACACAGTGACAGTGATAGCGTTACTCGGATTAGCTCACGAGACATCCAAAGTAGGCTAAGTTACCGTATGCAACACTTGAAATGCAACGATGCATCTGTAACATGTTCTCTTATTGTAAATGAATTATCATCTGTCTGAGCAAAAACATTCATCCCAACTATATGACCGCCCCGTATAAACACTACCGCTTTTGTCCACAGGGGCCGCTGAAAGCAACAAACTGAAAGTTACATATAGCCACTTTAACTTGTGTATGATTTGGTATTTTCAGCAATTTTGAATTTAAAATGCACTTCTCCTGATGTTTGTGTTGTAACATTTGATGCATTTCTGAATTTGGAGCAAATTTCTCTGAATTTTTGTATCACTGAATGTGTTTTTGGTTGAGGGTGCAACACGTTTTTGGTACCCTCAACTCTAAGCTACAGAGTCACCTGAAACTAAATTATTTTATTAACATTAATGATTATAAAAAACAGGATTTAGGGTCATCTGAACACTGAATGAACATGTTCTATTACTGAACACTGCTAATTCATTGTTTGATGTTATTTGCTGGTTTGTTGTATTTTATGCTGCTGTCTTGGCCAAGACTCCCGTGTGAAAGAGATTCTGGATCTCGATGGGAATAATCCGTGTAAAATAAAGGTTAAATAAAATAAATAATAAAAATCTTTACCTTTGTGTTTCAGTATTTTGATTTTTCGATCTGAAGTGCACTTCTCTCAGTGTTTGCACTTTTGCTGGTGAATGCATTCTGTCCTTAGGGACCACCATATTAAGGTGCATTAATAAATAATATAGTGTAATGCATACATTTGCATAAATCTGGGGTGGGGCGCTCCTCTGTATTACAGTGGACCGGCTGTGAGGTGGGTGTATATGAGGATCATTATGACGCTTTAATTAATTATTCACCAGAAGCCATGAAGCAGCAGCAGAATATGGTAAACATATGTCACTCGACAGTGTTTGCCACTGTAATGCTTCTATCCCCTTGATTCCAGATGATATCCAGACCATTTCATTTCTCAAAAGCAATTACATTTCAAGCTGATTCTCTATTAGGTATAAATTAAAGCTGAATTATGAAGGGGTAACTGTATGTTAGTCCAGTTTACAGATAAGAGAGCTGAAATGTGTACTTGGGGCAGATCAACTGACCCTCTCTGGGATTTTAGAAGAATAGAATAGAAGGCTTATACAATTAAAAAATACATATACAAACCCACTATCTGAACAGGACAGGGTAGATCACCCATTTCTACAAAAGCCTAATTTGAGAAAGGCTTGTGAATGGTGACACGTTTAACTCTTCCCTCCGCTGGTTTTGACGATAACATTCACCACAAGCGCTGCAATGCGGTCAGGTACCTTCTGTTTCTTTCCAGAAGCTGTTTCTCCTCTGAGGATGCTGGCATCCATGGCCTCGATATCTTTTACCATCAAACCAAACAGCTTGTCACAGAAACTGAACACGAGCTGAGAGACGGAGAAAAGCAAAAGGGGATGATCAAACAACCTGCAGAGCAAAAATGTGTGTGGGCCTCCACGTCTGTGTTTTTTGTATGTGTGGGGGATATTTTAAAGGTTTGTGAATATGAACCTGCTGGGTGACAGAGAAGGCCTGGTTGTTGAACTGCTGGATGAACTCGGCGGCCATCTTGTCTGAGTCGTAGGGGGAGGAGTCAGTGCTCTTCTTCTGCAGGAAGTCAATTTCGATTGTCATGGCGCCAATGCACTGCTTGGACTTGTCAAAGTTGTAGTTGGCCACTAAGGGGACAGACAGGGGACAACCGAAACATATAAGATAAATAAATGCAACATCTTACATAAAGTAGAAAACATCAGATCGTGTTAGAGGAGGATGGTGACAGTTTAGAGTGTGTTGTAACGGTGATTTGTAGCCTTTTCAAAAACAAAAAAGAGAGCAAAAATGCAAGGAATGGATTAAATAGTGAGTTTAACGTAACACAATCGTTAGCATATCCAGCTACCTAGCTTACTGCCTACATTCGTTACATAGCATGCTACTTTAAAAGCCATGGGTTAGCATATCTCTCATTACAACTAACAGTGTGTAATGTTTTCCCCACTGTGTGGAAGGCCGTCCTGGATTCTTCACATCAGTCGGTCTATTTTAAATAATATATTAAAAATTACAAGAGAAATATTAAACTATTTCTCTTGTAATGTTAGAAGTAAAAACTTACCAAAAAAGCATCTAAGCTAAGCCAGCATTATGTTAGAACAATTAGAAGTGTACATCTGTCCTTATCATACTCATAATACTAGGACTAACTAGCTCTACACTGCAAGATTAATACTACCTACTAATCTTTATTTACATGTCTTCTTTTTCATGGATTATCAATTGGTGAAGACGCTAACTTATTGCTCTTTTAGCAAGCAATCATGTATTGTAGCCACAAGTGCATATTTAAGAGAGAGTTTTTGTTTTATTACAAGTAAGCTGTAAACAACTAAAAGTCAGCCAGATACTACATTTTCAAACATCTCATGCGGCTAACATGAGCTGAATTAGCTGGCTAGCTACAGCTGATAAACTAGGTCACTGAGGCGTTATTATGGAACCTACGGCAGTTCTAGGCAAGACCCGCCCTTCAATAGCATTCGCCTGCTACGATTGGCCAGGCGTCCTCTCGCGAGGCAATGGAACCTGATTTGTTCAGGTCCTATCCCCTGACCAATCAGCTATCCTAACCTTAACTATTCAAGGTCAATGCATAACCTCAACCAATCGGGCTGCTTCGTAGGGCGGGTCTTGCCAAGAAACCAGATGGGATCTATAATAAAGTGTCAGTGACAGTCGCCATTTTAGCCGGAAAACTGGACGGTGGCCAGTTAGAAATGAGAAGTCTGCTTTTGTCTACCTCAATGTGAAATCAAGGACCCATTGTTTCAAAAAATGAGTAAGTAAAGAGGTTTGGTCTCTATAGCTAATTTCCCCGCTTTATGACAACTGTGCAGGGGGTGAATTATTTTTTATAACTCACCCGTTTTAATTATATTCAGGCTTAAAGTTCGGCATAATTTAGGGCTTTCCGTTTTGAGTGACAGGTGGCTGTCGTCACAGGCGGTGAGCATAGAGTGTAGGCTTCATTCAGCCCGCCTCAGCTCTGCACGCTCAACGTCTTTGGCCATTTTTGGTTTAGTCGTCGCCAGACACTGCCAATATGGCCACGGCCGGAGCCGACCACTTTGAGCTTCATTTTGGCACTGCAGAAACCTATAGGTCCAAGACTATGTCCATTTTTTACACAGTCTATGGTTGTGTACCATCATTTGCAGCAATCAAATAGAGAATATTTTACCTTCCACCTCCTGGCCAATGGAGAGACCGGCCCATTTCCTCTATAAGAGAGATAAGGAAAGAGAGATAAGGAAAGATGATCTGACAAATAAAAATGAGCAATGTGTGTGAGTGCATGTGTGTGTGTGTGTGTGTGTGTGTGTGTGTGTGTGTGTACCTGTGGCAGGCTGAAGGCGATGCTTCCAGGGGACACAGTGTGGTGGGTCTTCACTGTAAACACAAACTTGTGATTGGGCGTGGTCTTCACAGTCACATGTCTGAAGAGGTAGGAGACAGTTGAACCCTGGTTATTGTATGTGTTATCATTTATTTTTTGGCTAGCATATGACTGTCATTGACGGAATGAGTAAAACCAATTCATCTTTTTTCCCACTGTCTGATATGTTCTTTTCCGTTGTCCTTCATTGTCCTTAACCTCAACTTTTACTTTCATCCATATTTTACTATTGTTTTCGTCTGCCTTTTAGCTTTGATGTTGAATGCACGACATCATTGCAGTGGGTATTTCACACCTTCATTTTAAAGAATGATGTTACCTTGTTGCTAGGCTACTAGAAAATCGTCTTTACAGTTTTACTTTAAACTGCTTCAAAATCATTTTGATGCTACAGTACTCTGACATGTAATTTTTGTTTTCATTTATTGCATGTGTATATACATATATACTGTGTGTGTGTGTGTGTGTGTATATATATATATATATATATATATATATATATATTTTTGTATTTATGGATTTCTCCAAATGATTTGTATATGTGACTGGAAGATGTCTGTTAAATAGGTTTGTGGTGTCTTTTTATCCCATATGGGAAGGGCCAAGCGTTTGGCATGACACAGAAATAAAATAAAACTAATTAACTAACTAACTGTAATGGGGAGAATGGTTTATGAGTTTATTCCCAGTATATGCCTTAAATACCTGTTCTCGCACTATGTAACTTAGGCGAGCGGTTCGATCCCCTGGGAGAAGTGGATAACGTTTATGCCACTACCAGTGATTTGGGTGATACCAGGGGTTGATGCATAGACTGTATAAGTGAAGCCAAAACATCTGGATCGCCCTTCTGATCAACATGCAAAGGTGGTTTCTATCATTTTAGGTAGTTCTTATCACGCTGATGTTTGTTCAAGTGTTCATACTCATTACCAGAACATTTAATTTCCAATAATCACAACCTAAAAGAAATATTGAGCCATTCCTAACTTTAAGAAAGCATGCACAGCATCATATTGGTGGCACCAACTTTGCTGCTTGGTGGCACTGGATGATAAAGACAAGGCTGCAGTTGCCATGGCAGTAGAAATGTAGAAGAAACTCAGATAACATGTTTATTTTGAGATCTGTCAAGATGTGTGCTTCTTTTGGATAATCAATAGTTTACCTAATTTTAAATGAAAACAGGTCATTTTGGTGGGAAACCAATGTGTGCAAATTCATGCCATGAATAATATCTGGCAGCATGTAACACCACGATCGACTATACTTTTTAAATGTGTGTTTATTTTTGATTATTTTATACTTATGTAAGTATGTAAATTCGCTAGTGCAATGAGCATGTGTCAATCAATCCTCAAAACCCTCTGTGGTTTGTCAGGAGCTCAATCCCATCATTTTTGTATTAGCGACATGCTTCAACACAACGAGATTAAGGCAGCAAAAACACAATGACATCGTATTTCACAGTTGCACAAACACTGCAGATACTAAAAAGAAAATAAGGGTGTGTGTGCTGCACTGTTTGCACCTACATTCACTGGGCCAACTGTGATGATGCCAATGCAGAAATGGCAGTAAAATTCCTGCTTGAATCGCTGAGATAAACAATTATTATTCGAGTTGCACAAAGGTATTTCACATGCTAGGAACCCCAAATGGCAGTGAAAGGTAACTGTTTCAATTTCCATTACAAGGTGTCATCAATAAACCAAACTTTTAATTATGGCTGAATGTGATGAGTCAGAAGTGGTAAGCACCATTCAAAATTGCCGACTGACTAAGTTGGGAAACCATAACCACGGTATTGTTTTTGTTTTGCCTTTTAAAGTTTATGTTTGAACTATTAATAGTCTGCATTTTTATGAAATAGAGATGTATTGTACCTGTATTTATTTTGTAATTGCCCTTCTACATAGGGTTTTTTATTGTTGCTGGCGGAGTCAGCCATTCCTATGCTGAAATCAAATTACCTAGGCACTCACAAGGGTTCCACAGGAAATGATGCATGCATGTGCTTCAGCATTAACTTTTACAAATTTCATCTCACTGATAGAAGATGAAAAAACGCTCATATGGGTCGTTTTTTAAGGGAAATAACAAACAACGTGCTTTATTTAGTTTTCACGGACATGTTAGCGTTACTGTTTTCGTGATTTGTGTGTGGTAGTGTGACATAGATACCAAAAACCTTACCAAAACCATAAACATGAAACTTGGTGAGTCAGGTTCTTGCAGCTTTAATCATCATTATTACAATACAAGCAAAACAATCATGATAATCACACACTGCTAGTCCTGGAGCCTCATTCTGGATGAATGCTGGGAGATAAGGTGGGAGGATGGATGGGTGTTTGGATAGATGAGAAAATGATTGGAGAGATGCCCGGATGTGTGTCCCCGAATTGACAAACGCGTCGATAAATAGGCGATAATAAGTACTCACTGTCCTGACTGCAGATCCTTCTCGCTCACCACGGCACAATTAGTCAGCGACAGCTCATCTGTCGGGCATCGCGCCGCTTGCATGGTCTGCGAAGAGAAAGAGGAGGAGGGATGGAGAACAAAAAGAACAAAATGTATAAAATATATTGACAAAAACCCACTTTTACAAAAACTTTTGTAGAAAATGGCATACATATTAGTAGTCCTAATGTGTTTTATCTGAAGTGAAATGTTAATTGAACATTTGAGATCCTATGGGCTGAGAGTTGTATTCTGCCTGGCAAGAAATACAATCTTTCTGTATGTTGTTTTAACTTATTTGTCTTTTCGCACACTATTTAACGTTATTCTGCATTAACAAAACACTTATTTGCAGCCTGATGTGATAAATAAAGCTGTGTCTTCTCCAGGCTTGATAAACTTTCCCTCCATTTTTCAGCCACGTTGCCGGGTTACCACAGAGACTACACCACACTCGTGTTTCTTGGCAAAAACCTGCCCTACGTTGCCTCTGATTGGCTAGAACTGGATTCATTGGTAGGTGGAACTATGATGATTGATGATTGATAAACCCATCGCATCAAAAACAAATCCTATTTGGTCTTTTTTTCCTAAAATAGTCAAATGCCGGAATAATTTTCTTTCTTTTTTTTTAAGATAACTTTTTGGGGCTTTTACCCTTTATTTGAAGGTGACAGTGGATAGACAGGAAAGGTGGGAGAGAGATGGGGGATGACACGCAGCGAACGGCCGCAGCTCGGATTCGAACCCGGGCAGCTGCGAAGGCCTCAACAATTTAAACAATCAAAGACATAGTTAGCAAGAGGGATGAATCATAGAGTACTGCAGTTTTCACCTCGATTCTATAATATGAAAGGTGAAAACAACTTACAATGGATTTCTTATAATCACTATTAGCAAGCAAGATGCAGGGAACCCTGGTCTACAATCCAAATATTCTCTTTACATTTGCACTGAAAAGGCTAGGAGAATCACTAAAGATCAAAACCAACCAGGTAAAAGCCTTTTCTCCCTGTTGACGTTCTGCTTTATGATAAATCATGCACAAATTAAAAGGAGTTGACAGGATTACATTCCAGCTCCTTTTGTGCCTCGTACGTTTTTTTTGCTTTTAGCCTGACTTACAATTTGAGTTTGTAATTCTTTATTCTTTCTTCTTTCAGGAGTCTGCCTTCCAGGTAAGACAGGTTTAAATATAAGGACACACGGACATGTTCAACATGAGTTGAAAAGCATTTGCAGTCCAACCAGCTCTGAGCAAAGAGGAAAGGTACTGTAATCAGCCGCAGTGTTCAGCATATAGAGACACTCCGATGCACATCTCTGCAGACTGAGCACATGAAGTGGTAACCATGACAACTGTGATAAGCAATTTGACAGAGACTCTGACGATAAATCTGGCTTCATTGCTGGCTGATACATCACAGGCTTAAACAGCACGGTCCCTCAGAGGCAGCAAAGATTACTCACCACAAATTGTTTAAATGCATTTATTCTTTACAGCAAATCCATCAGACCTGCACTCACTGTGGACACTGATATGTTTCCTCCTCACTGTTTCCTATCTGATCTGTGCATTTAACGTCAACTGTTCCTTAAAAGCTGAAATGATATATCAGTTTGCCAACACACACTGGTGAAGCTTCCTCTCTTGAAGAGCAACATAACACTGTGTTTTTGCTTGAACATGCCCACTTCAAAAAAAATTCTAAATATGAATTTGAACCAAGCAGCAACTTCTGGGCCGGAAAAGTGACGGCAATGCATCTAATCCTTTTATCTAATTTACAGCAGGGGGTGACTCCACAGGTTGCAAAAAGAAGTCTGTTTCTATAGAAGTCTAAGGGAAAACAGTCTATAACAATAGACATAAAATTTCCGGGATTGCGCCGGTGTCGCCGGAAATTCGGCTGCATGTCCCTCATTTTCGGCCGGATGTTCATCACCTTCCGCTTTCTTTGTGTTGATATTCTAAACTCTGTTTGATTTATTAAGACTGTGGTTAACTGCTCCTCAGCTCTCTGCAGGGTGAATCCAGACAGTTAGCTAGACTATCTGAGAATCTGAGCACAACTAAAACAACTTTTGAACGAGCACGTTGCACCAAAACAAGTTCCTTCCCGAGGCTATTTTGCAGAGGCGCCGTTGCTCTGTCTGGCGCTTAGCGTCGCCCAAGATGATTGTGATTGGTTTAAAGAAATGCCAATAAACCAGAGCACATTTTTCTTCTATCCAGGAATGCTGTGCGGACTAGCAAGACCCTCCTCCGCAGCGCTGTGGAGGAAGGTCTGGCAATGCGAGACTAATGGGTAAATTAAAATAGCACAGACATGCTTTTTGGTGGCTGAATTTGTCAGGCCTCCTCATTAGGAGAGTAGCCACGGGTAGAAAAGAAAAACTGTTTCGTGGGCAAAATTCCAGATACAGATCACAGGCAAAATCTAATAACCAACCACTCTTTTGCATAACCCCCCCCCTCCACAATTCTGCAAAATCACAGACAAATAATGACCTTACATTTGACAACACTGGTAAGGTGTTCAGGCTGTTTTCTATTCATTTTAAAGCCACCAGAATGCATGTTGCCATACTGTATGTTAAATTGCAAAAAAGTATAAGTGGAAAACTAGATGTGAGATTCTGTATGAACCACCTGTTAATACATGGTCATGTGGAGCGGACCAACCCGGACTCCTTAGTAGTTGTCCTTGGAGACTTTAACAAAGGAAACCTCACTCATGTACTACCTAAATACAGACAGCATATTAAATGCCCGACCAGAGAGGATAACATTCTGGATCACTGTTACACCACAGTCAGGGATGCTTATCACGCCGTCCCCTGTGCTGCACTGGGACACTCTGACCATGTCATGGTTCACCTGATCCCCGCCTACAGGCAGAAACTTAAGCTCTGCAAACCTGTAGTGAGAACATCAAGGAAGTGGACAAGTGTAGCTGTGGAGGATCTCCAGACGTGCTTGGACTCTACTGACTGGGATGTGTTCAGGAGTGCTACCAACAGTCTGGATGAGTACACAGAAGCTGTGACGTCATACATCAGCTTCTGTGAGGACTGCTGTGTTCCATCATGCACCAGGTTGAGTTTCAACAATGACAAACCCTGGTTCACAGCCAAACTCAGAAGGCTAAGGTTGGATGAGGCAGAGGCGTTCAGGAGTGGGGACAAAGACAGATTTAAAGAAGCAAAGTACAAGTTTAGCAAGGCGGTGAAAGAGGCTAAAAAACGGTACTCTGAGAAACTCCAAAACCAGTTCTCAGCGAATGACTCTGCTTCTGTCTGGAGAGGGCTCAAACAGATCAGCAGCTTCAAGCCCAAAGTCTCCCACTCCACCAATGACCGACGCCTAGCCAACGACCTTAACGAGTTCTACTGTCGCTTTGATGGACAATGGGTCAGTCCTGTAACCATCCCCCTCAATATCTCCCAACAAAGGGTCTTCCCTGATACCATCCCCCGCGACACCTCCCAACAGCTCCAGCTACAGTGCATCACCTCCACCTCCACCTCTCCCACCTTAAAGGTCCCCCCTCCACCTCCCCACCCACCTCAGTGACGACTCTCTCCATCATTGAGAAAGACGTCAACAGACTGTTCAGGAGACAGAACCCCAGGAAAGCTGCTGGACCGGATGCTGTCTCCCCATCCAGCTGGAAGCACTGCGCTGACCAGTGTTCACAGACATTTTCAACACCTCACTGGAGACATGCCACGTGCCAGCCTGCTTCAAGACCTCAACAATCATCCCTGTTCCCAAGAAGCCAAGGACCACAGGACTTAATGACTTCAGACCCGTCGCCCTGACCTCTGAGGTTATGAAGTCCTTTGAGCGCCTTGTGCTTTCACACCTCAAAGCCATCACCGACCCCCTCCTGGACCCCCTGCAGTTTGCCTACAGAGCCAATAGGTCTGTAGACGATGCAGTCAACCTGGCCCTCCACTACATCCTCCGGCACCTGGACTCCACAGGAACCTACGCCAGGATCCTGTTTGTGGACTTCAGCTCTGCCTTTAACACCATCATCCCGGCTCTGCTTCAGGAGAAACTCTCCCAGCTTGGCGTGTCTGACTCCGCCTGCAGGTGGATCACTGACTTCCTGTATGACAGGAAGCAGCATGTGAAGCTGGGGAAAGACATCTCCGACTCACAGACCATCAGCACCGGATCCCCTCAGGGCTGTGTTCTTTCTCCTCTGCTCTTCTCCCTGTACACCAACAGCTGCACCTACAAGTCACCAGTCTGTCAAGCTTCTGAAGTTCGCGGACGACACCTCCCTCATCGGACTCATCTCTGATGGTGACGAGTCCGCCTACAGGTGGGAGGCTGACCACCTGGTGAAGTGGTGCAAGCAAAACAATCTAGAGCTCAACGCTCTAAAGACAGTGGAGATGGTTGTGGACTTCAGGAAGAACCCAGCCCCACCTGCCCCCATCACCCTCTGTGACTCCACAGTGTTAATTGTGGAGTCTTTCCGCTTCCTGGGAACTATCATCTCCCAAGATCTCAAGTGGGAGCTGAACATCAGCTCCCTCGTCAAGAAAGCACAACAGAGGATGTACTTCCTGCGGCAGCTGAAGAAATTCAACCTGCCAAAGACAATGATGGTGCACTTCTACACAGTCATCATTGAGTCCATCCTCACATCCTCCATCACCATCTGGTACGCTGCTAGCACTGCCAAGGACAAGGGCAGACTGCAGCGTGTCATTCGGTCAGCTGAGAAGGTGATTGGCTGCAATCTGCCGCCGCTCCAGGACCTTTACGCCACCAGGACTCTGAAGCGCTCTGGAAAGATTGTGGCTGACCCCTCCCACCCCGGCAACAAACTCTTTGAGCCACTCCCCTCTGGCAGGAGGCTGAGTTCCATCAGGACCAAAACCTCACATCACAAGGAGAGTTTTTTCCCCTCCACCACTAGCCTTATTAACAAGGCCCGGAAACCACCCTGACTCTCTCCACACCCCACCTCTGGCTCCTCATGCCACTGTACTTAATCTGCCATTACTTAATTCTTACTCTCTTATTTTTAATACATTCTGTGTGTGTGTATATATATATATCGAACTGATAAAAATCGAACTGAGCAACCCATTGTGAGGTATTACGTTAAGGGAGACAGAAAGAGATACAGGGGGATGGATATATAATAATTTGTACTTTGTTAAAATGAGAAG
The DNA here is from genome assembly GCF_031162955.1 of Sander vitreus. Taxonomy (NCBI): domain Eukaryota; kingdom Metazoa; phylum Chordata; class Actinopteri; order Perciformes; family Percidae; genus Sander; species Sander vitreus. Next base: position 6,433,434 of record NC_135869.1, on the reverse strand, counting down.
ACAGTAGATATAGAGAGGAACTGAGAGGACATTGATAGAGACAAAATGCTCAAAAACAAAGAAACACTGCAGTGCTGGCATTGTGCCCACATCACCTGCTCCCCTGTAGTCCGGCCAGACAGAGGTGAAACAGAGCAAGACCAGCGTGTCAGAGGCCTTAAAGGGGCCTTTAACTTAAATGTCAAGTATTTCACTTTCTTGTTGTTTGTCCAGTTTCTTGTTGCAATATGATTTCATCATTCATCATTCATCACTGGATATATATATCCAGACCAATTATTAATTGTTCCTATATCAAACATCTTATTTAGCTGGGCTGAAATACAACACAGACCGTGCAATCCAACTAGAGCTGCACAATATATCGTTATTTTTATTGTGATTGTAATATCAATTGGCGCAATAACCAGAATGCTAAAGGTTACAAAATATCACAAGACACTCCAAGAGTTTTTGGGGTTTGTGATTTCCTTTCATTTGTTGTATTTTTGCAGAATACTGACAGCAGCAGAACTGAGTACACATTAATATCTGTTTATTTATCGCAAGTAATATCGTTATCGCGATATTCAACAGTGCTATCGCATATCGCATATTTTCCTGATATCGTGCAGCCCTAAATCCAATACAACACAAAAACCGCCATAAAAAATATATATTATACCTCTTGTACAATTTGTGTTGACTGAGTTTTGAAATGTGAATTCCATGTCTTCTTAAATAATGCCCATAATATACTTATACATAATCATTTTGATCAAAAGTTGTCTTTAAAGGTTAAAGATAGCCTTTAAAATGAATATGAAAAGTCAAAATACACCTGTACATTCACACTTGGCCTAAATAGCTTACTTTATCATGAACAAGAACTACAACGTGGCAAAGCTGCAGTGAATGATTTAGATTTTTCTTTTCTTTTTTGGCAACTTGGGCACAGCAGAACAAGCTGTAAACACAACGATGACAAATCATCACCTTTTTTTTGTTGTGGCAAGTGTTAGTTGTCTCCGAACTACAGTATGCAAATTAACTGTTGAGGTAACCCTAGCACACTTACATTGATGTTGTTAATGTCAGCGTGGATTCGTAAATAAAAACATAGTTGCCTATTTAAATACATTCAGCAGATATAATAATATAATTCTGATGTTTGTAAGTCAAATGTTCACTCTCCTTTAAGCTGTTTTACTCTCCCCCAACTCCTAAGGGAAATATCTAGCTCTTTAGCTGCTTAGTGCTTCACTATGTCCCCCAGTTATATAGCTAGTTGCTATTGTTTGTTTGCTGCTTCTTGGTGCTGGCAGATAGTGTAAAGTGGGTTTATCTGAGCTTTTTTGATGAAAACAGCTGCCCGATGTAGCTAGAAACACGGTTGATGAGAGTGGTGAGAGTGAACCATAACAGTTAAGCAATAAAACCAAAACAATGAGCTGAAAGACACAACTTCTCTGCGGATTCGTCACTACGAGCAACCCATGTTATACAAAACACAGTGAACTGATTCATCGTTAATATAAAAAATATTGATTAGTGCAGCTTTAAAGTTTCACATTTGATTGTCTTAGCAGCCATTTATGCAAAAGTCCTCAGGAACACTTACAGGAACACTTGCCAGTATAAGGCAGTTCAGTGTTTTGAATCACTATGATATAACTGGTCAAACTGCAGTTGTCGGTACAAGTCAAAGATGTGCATGCACTTTTTCTATCATACAGGACATCAATGCTTAATCATTAGGACCTATTAGTTCCTTGCAAATATTAGGACAAAAATATTCAATTCATACATTCTTTAATTGTTCATCACAAAAGCTCTAGTTCAAATATTACATTAACATGAATTTGCAAATATCTATTATTAATAATACTAATATTTAATAATATATATTATAGACAATCAAGCAAACCCATCTTTTTTTTAAAAGGGCGTCATAAACTGGGGAATGAAAAACAATTCTGTGGAATACGATTAAATGATTAAATAAATGTGATGAATACATTTATTATTATTATTGTATAATTATTATTGTTATTATTTAATCATAAATATGATTAAAAAAGCATGTCGTAATAGAGATGGAAAATATTGCTTTCAGCAGGTACAGCAAAGTGGCAAGTGAAAAAAAAAAAAAAAATATGGAAGAAAAAATAAGGGCAGTAAGAGCAAAAGTAAAATGGAATACTTGGAATATAAAGCCAAGAATGCCATGGTTATCTGCAAACTGCTTCCCATCTAGGTTACCCAACAGTAGAAAGCATCTGGGTAACCTAGAAAACACTTAATAGCAAGTGTCAACACACATAACAGTGTTTATTTAAAACTCAAAGCAATGACATTTAATGTCTCTTCGGCATTCATGACCTAGTTAGAATCACACACTGTTTGTTGAGATATACAGTACCTTTTTGACAGAAAGTCCTTACAATGTTTCCCTTCAAATGTAAAAGAGTATAGTTTTTTCTTTACTCCATTACACCAACAGTGCAACCATATTTAAGCATCACAAGATTACTTTGATGGAAAACGTGATGTTTCTAAGACAAGTTCTGGAGTTATAAGGAGTGTGTTTTTTATTATTTCTAAGCAATCTTTGGATGTTAATTTGTGATGGGCATCAGAGATAATAATATCCTCTAAAGTGTAAGTAAAATGTAATCTATAAATATGTGTATCATGTCAGTGTGTTCAGATTTGACTGAGTTATGATTCAGAGAAGGAGTGTAAATGATTAAAAAGGGTTTCAAAGTAGGCTCTCCTAATTGCCTCCATGAACTCCCAGCAAACATTGGTTGTGTGCCGGTTCCAAATAGTCCTTGTCCGACGCCAACAATTGCAACTTGGTTATGAGGTGGATTGCCAAATGGTGACATTTCTACGTCCAATGATGGTCCAGGCAGAGCCTCTTCTCACATTATTTCTATGAAAAAAGCAAATGCATGTGTCTTTGTTTTTTTTTAATACCACATTTGATTGACAATTTATTTGGTTGTGATCAAACGGGCACACTGTGATGTTCAACACATGTCCAAACCCAGAAAATATTGAGATCTTGAATAGCCATTTTATTTTTTAATCAAGATGTCCCATTATGGTTAAAAAATTGCTCCAAAAGGAAAGTTGTGCCATTGTCTTGCCAGGAGGTTACCTTGCTGAAAGCTGAACGTCCTTTTCTGGACGTTCTAGCAATAGTCTAAATATGTCGTTCTCACCACTATTCAGCTATTTTGAGAAGAAAACTTTATTATTCTTTCTTTACTACTTTTTTTTATGGAGTTTATAAAGACGGTTTGCATTTAGCAGCTTTATACATCCTAAAAACTGAAAATCCCGGATGTCAACAGCACAAATTTCATATTGGAACTATAGTTGAACCATAACGTGGCGTCTTGATTGGATGTTCAAGCTACGGTCAACCACAATAACTAGTAGGGTTAGGCATCATTTTATATTTTTTTTCGAACCGATTCCTACTTGGAATCGTTTCAAAACATTACGATTCCAGTAGAATCGTTTCTTTATTGGAATCATTTGGAGGATTTGGTTTCAAATCCGATCATCGCTTCCCAATTTAATATGCGCAAGTTTTGGTTTCCGTAGCGGCCAGGCGCTATTCTGTTGCAGCCTTGGAGCACAGCAAGCGGCGCATTAGTGTGGCTTCATTTAACATTGAAAAAGCCCGGTTAAACGGAAAACCACAATTGAATCAAAATGTGACCCGTTTCAACTCCACCCCTCAAAGAATCGGAATCGAGAATCGATAAGAACCGAATCAGTATCGCCATATGGTGAAATATAAATAATTAATTTATAATGTAATAATAACTTATTTCACCAGTCAATGGCTGTTAAACAACTAAAGAACCACTAGATGGCAAAGAGGTACTTTTACAACAACAGTGTGAGTTTCTTGAGGTGCAGTTGAATGCACTATGAGTTTACGAGGTGCAATTGAATACACCATTAAGTGCCGTCCCCAAGTGTTGTATCTCCTGCATCTCTGACTATGGCAGTGGCCATGGTGTCTTGAAAAGTGTAGCTAGGCTACACTGTCTTTAGCTGCAGACTGTTGTACGTCCCGGTGTTGATGTCCTTTCAAGTAAAATACAGCCACAATTTAGACCGTTTAGCTTTAAGCATTTTAACTGTGTTTAAGCCAGCTAATAGCTAACGGAACGCTAACTTTAGCTGGTAAGTTATATGTAATGTTAACTAGCATCATGTGCAGTGATGCTTCTGTTGCCTGTAACATGCATTTCAGAGCACCAGAGTGCCAGAATGAGGCAGCGAAATCTGCATCGCCATTTGATCCAGTAGAGACCAGTCATATAGAAAACGATGCCAAGGGTTTTCGGTACCCAACCATTATAACTAGAGACGTTAATATGGAGATTTTGTTTTTTCACCATGAAAACTTGTCATCACTGACAACAGCATCTGTTTTCCATGAAGGAGCAAACTTTTACAGACATCTTTTAAGCAAACAGGCAGTAATGGTAAGGGTTACTTACTTCTTGTCAACCGCTTTGTTTGTTCCATGGCATTATTGCCAATTCTCCTAAATATAGACCTTCATTTCAAATGTAATATGAAAATGTATTTATCTTAGATGTTAGCAAAACATGGCTAATGTGCTAAAATACCAATCTACCTAACTGGGTATTTCTCAGACATATGGCACCTGAATCAAAATGGCGAGCTCCTAATGGAGCAAATCCATTTAGTTCTGGGCTTTAGAGACTAAGCGTTCTGTGTGAGTTGCGGCGCAACGGGGGAGTTGATTAATGGATGCTAATGAGTTAGCTATTCCATTCAGTCAGCACATGACACCAGCTCAACATTGCAACTCACTGTGTTGCAATAATGCCAGTCATTCTAGGGTTGTTGCTATGTGTATGGTTGCCTGCAGCGGAGGGCCTGAAAGCAGTGACGTACGTCCTACAACCATCTCCAGAAATAGAGCCAAAAACAGTTAGCACGCAAATATAACCCACATGACGAGGAAGATGGCAGCTCGTTTAAAAAAATTTAACAGGTTTGTATCCATACATACCTTGAAAAATATTACGACCTTGTAGCCGCCAGCGTAGGCAAGCAGAGAGGAAGGACAGAAGACAGTATTTGAGACAGAGGGGGACTTAGAGCAGCAAGCTGGGGCTACGGTGCAACGCTGGGGTGGCTAAAGACGGGTGCATTCAATGTTTTCTTCACATGTATGGATTCACTCATGCAAGCCAAACTTACATAATGAGATCACCTGAGATGGTGTCAAGTGCATGCAGACCAGATTTGGGGTTTGTTGGGATTGAATCCAAAACCATTTTTCAACCAGAACATTTTCTTTTGTAATTGCCAAATTTACACATTGTTCAGTTACAAATTACACCCCAAATCTGGTAGTGGTTGGATGATGTAAGCCATATGCAGAGTGCCATGCCAAGCATACAGTATTATGTTTATCATAAGGCTGTATCTCTTCCCCACATTAGAGACAAAGTGCCAACTGTCTTATTGTGGTAAGAGACATGGATACAAGAGAAAGGAATCAGCTGATTTTGTTCTTAGATAGACGAATGTTCATTGTTAATGGATGAGAGGGGGGATGTAATCACTGTGAGCACACTGGGAATGGGAACCTTTTCTGTTAGGGACTGTTCGTTATTTATTTCAGGGGCCACCGGAGGAGTCTTGGGATCTTTAATCAAAATAGACCTGACCCTCCCTTCACCAGCAATACATTTTGGATGACCCTCCAAAATGATATGGAAAAATGGGATGACCCTCCCCAACAATTTATTGATGCATTCTGTACTAGTTTGCGCTTGGCAAAGATATACAGATAGCCATTGTTTTTTTACAGCCATGACTTACGTGACTAAACCTCTGCATTCTCATCTTACACATCACACTCCACTGTTATGGTGTGGTGGCCATTTCAGTAGATTTACTCACTAACATAGTTGTGGAAACACAATAAGCATGGAAACTAAATGCACACTGCATTACTGCATTACTTCAAATACTAAGTTACTCATCTAGTAAACTAGTATTCACATGAAATAAAACAATAAAACATTGAGACCACCAAGGACACTGGGAAATAACAAATTCAACACTGGTTGCTATGGACTCGTCACTAGGCTTCCTCAGTCATTGTATATTTTAGCATAGGTAAGCTTGCCGAAGCTGAACATTATCCAAATATCCATTTCTCAGACAAGCGTCAATTTGGGGGCTTGCATGCTACCACTCCTTCCTCCTCAAATGCCTTGAAAAGGCTGTCGTTTGCACAATTTCACAAATAATCACCGGGACCGAAAGGATATTTGAATCGGGTATGGCTGCAGCCTGGAGACCTCCCGTCTCATGTATGCCCTCCCGGATGGTGCTGTCCGTGAGCTTTGACTTTTAAAAATAAAAGCTTGCGTCTGGTATGTTTTCGTACGTGTTTTGGATGTTTTTGAACTAAACAGTACGGCAATTATGCTAATGAATACAATTATTTTTTCAGTCTTAGTAACAACACGATGTAGCTAGCAAGCAGTTTTGTGTTTATATATGCGAGCGAGATTTATTCAGTTTGGGAAATCCCACGGCCTCTAAAGCTACTGCTCAAATAGTCTGGCTAACTAAACACGGAGGGACCCATCTGCTAGCAATAGGGGCAGAGACTGGGAGAGCTACATGGAGCTACATGGATAAATATGCACCTAACAAGACACTTTGAAATTGTACTGTTCTCATGAATACAAAAGTTGGGTGACCCTCCCCCCTAGACTAAAAACAATGGATGACCCTCCCATCAACAAAGAATAAAAAGACATGACCCTCCCCTATTTTCCTCCGGTGGTCCATTCCATAAATACCGATGCCCTAATAGTAATTTGCTTTGACATTTCATTAATTTAATAAATCAGTCAATCATGGATGAATAAATTTAAAAATCTATAATTTGGGATTGCATTTCCTCATGGTATGGGGAGGGCAGTGATTCACACCAGTTCTAGTCCTTATAACTTATTACTTTGTGTTTTGTCTACCATTGTATTGTATGGACTTTTAGGACTGGATCAGTTAGCATTAGCCGGCATGCTCAAACAGACAATACATCAAAGGTAGTAGAACAGGTTCAGAAGAAAATACATTTAAACAAGTTTTTAACAAGTAATCATGTTAACATCAGTCGCCCTGCATGAATTCCCTGTTTGACTTCCTGCTCCAGTTTCTGAGCAGAGTTGTGTCTACCCTTCCCTCAAGGAAGCTCTGAGCTACCACTGACAGCTCTTTAAATTCATGAGGTGCAGCGCCTTCAAGGAAAGCATCCTTGTAGGAGCAGAAAAGAACGGAAACCACATTTCAGTATTATTTTAGTACATAGTAACTCTTTGCATCCTTGCTTGTTAATACATAGGAGTAATTGGCTTGAAATGATATCACACAGCTTATATATTTCATAAAATAGTTTATAAAAGCATAGTATGACTCATACTCTATGTTAAAGAAATAGTTTGACATTTTGGGAAAAACACGTATTTGCTTTCTACAAGAGAGTTGAGATAGTTGTCTCAATTTATACAGTAAACATGTAGCTAGAGCGGGTAACTGGGCAGCTTAGTTTAGCATAAGGACAGAAACAGGTAGCCTGGCTCTGTCCAAAGGGTAAAAGTAAAAGTAAATCTGCCTGCCAGCACCTCAAGCTCACTAATTATATATCTGGACCAGTAGCTTCCTGGAGTCTCCAATGGTTGCAACTGGTTCTTGCCAAGCACAAGAAATAGTCTGGCACCTTTGGACGGAGCCAGACTATCCATTTCCCATAGGCTCCCAGGAAGTGTGCTGGGCTTTAAAGCAAATAAAAAAAAACAAAGCAGCCAAAGTGAAATTGCAACTCCCCGCTCGTAACCCAATGCCCTCTGGCCCAAAAATACTTTTTTCTCATAAACTTACATGGAGAAAGAGATGTCTGTAAATCAGTGGATTCATTTTTTTAAAGTGTTACAACCCCCACAAAATGACTCGCTTCACTATCAGAATTCGATCCATTCGGTCCCATAACAACAATTGGAAAGTCTTGGAAAGAGCTGCACCATTAAATCAGTTCATCCTCAACTTTCAACTTCAAACTTTCTTTACTAGCTATTACTTTATTATCCCGAAGGAAATTTGATCAGGCATCAAATCACATCAAGTACCACGACAAACATAAAATATTCACAACAGCAACAAATACAGAAACATTCACACAAATGAAAACAAGGTACAACTGCCATACTGAACCAGAAGCTAAAAAAACAAGCTAAAAACATTACAAACAGCACAGTGAATTCATTTTCAAGTTAGCAAAGTGCTAAACCTAAATAGCAGGCTCGGCTGGCGGAGGTCTCTAGTGCCCCTGCTCTATGGGCATCACAGTGCAGAAGCCTCGCCGATCATCTGGGTAAGTTATGGTACATGATGGCTTTGTGGGTACGCGATCTGTGCTGCTTGCACGATCCGACATGCGCACGCGCAAGATGTTCGTGCATGCGCGTGCAGGCAGCACAGATCGCGTGCCGACAGGCCTGATACCATATAGCAATGAATCGCAAAGGGGAGTGTGGAGGAAACTGAAGGTTTGCAGAAAGACTCAGACTTCATTTCACATGTAACCAAAATGGTGTCTGTTCATATAACATGTAACAACTCCTTTATTATTTTGGATTAGCAACCACGTAAACACCTCGTAATGCATAGCGTAAGCTACGTTTAAAAACATCACAACATCCCCACACTACACGTCACAAAAATAACAACGTCGCCAAGACGTAACACACGGACGTCGAAATGCGGTTTTGGATCAGTGACAATAAGTACTATATTTAAATATCTTTATAAAACAGACCCGCCGTGAACTGCATAATGAATAACATAAAAAGTAGCCTACAAAAATATGCCCCCAGTTGTGCCGACTGGCCGCCAAGTGTTTCAACGCATGCGTGATACATATAGTGTAGGGAAACCGTCACGTTTTCTACTACGTATTTATGTGTATGCGCATATCGGATGGTGCAGGCAGCACAGATCGCGTATCGACAGGCTTCATGTGCCACTGAGGCTCCGCCTCAAACGCTTTGTCCAGTTCTTAAAACACATCCATGGTTTCCCCCAGTTTACAGTCTTTAACTAACCAACTGCTGGCTCCTGCTATAACAACCATACAGACATGTATTCAGACATGTAGATTGTGAATAAACTGCTAAAATATATCCAAGGCTTGTGTCTTCTTTTCATCAATGCATCCGTTTTCCTTGCTTCCTTCCATCTTCCCTCCTTTCTTCCAGTATTAAAATATTTACAATAGGTTCTTTTCACTTGAGAGAGTGTGCTCTGACTGCAGCTTGGCAGTAGAGATAATAAATGGCTTCAACAGGTTCTTTGTTTGATCTAGTTAGAGAAAACACAGCTTCGGCCACTGTCTCCGTTTTATCTGGAATGCTGAGAACATCTGTTGTCCAAGGAGTTACTTTGAGTTGCTGCTGGCTCAGGTGTTTCTTTTATTTATGTCAAAGCTGCTCTTTTGTAGCAATTGCTCTATATTTACTTTAAGTCAAAGTAATGTGCACTTTAGAGAAGCTACTTTTTTTCTGCAATCTTGTTAATGTCTCCAATTTGCTTTCTGTGAAATTATTTTGGTCGCTCCTGTCTTATCAGTGATTGCGTTCATTTCAGCAAACATCATTATCACCAGCAAAAATAAATGTTAAACCCGCCAGTCTCACCGTTCTCATCAACGCCATTTCAAAAACATAGTGGAGTATTTAGCAGCTTAAGAGACACTCGCCTGACATAACTAGACCAGATCGCAAATGCCTCTTTACTAAGCTAGGTTTATGCTCGACGTATTTCCCCCCGGGGTGAGGGTGCATGAGCCAAAAATGACGTCACCACGTATTTGCTTAAAGCGCAAAGGCTCTGCAGGTGTCAGTCATTGTCTCAAACACGCCTCATATTAGAGAAATATGGGGTGGAAATCAGTTTGATTGTGAGGGGGACCAGACGCATCTGCCAGAGCAAAAACATGATTTGTCTGGTTCCCAGGCTAGGTGGAGACCAAAGCAGAGGGTGAATATTGGATGTACAGAAATGGTATCAGGTGGTAATCTATGGTATCAGGTGGTAGTCTATGGTATCAGGTGCATCTGATTACCATAATCTATATGGTAATGAGGTGGACAGAAACACAACTACACACGAGCACTACTGTGTGAACTGTAGCAAGTGGATTACACTAAAATATACCGGTACTACTCAGTTTCCACTTATTAGGTACACCTAAAACTATTGCAGTCCAATACAACGGTCCTGCAATAAATCCAACCTTCATCAGTTTTTTGTCAACAGAGAGGTTTTTAAAAAGGGGGACCAGAGGGTGTGTGCCAATTACAGGGGTATCACACTTCTCAGCCTCCCCGGTAAAGTCTACTCCAAGGTGCTGGAAAGGAGGGTTCGGTCGATAGTCGAACCTCAGGTTGAAGAGGAACAATGCGGATTCCGTCCTGGTCGTGGAACAACGGACCAGATCTTTACTCTCGCAAGGATCCTGGAGGGAGCCTGGGAGTATGCCCGACCGGTCTACATGTGTTTTGTGGATCTGGAGAAGGAGTATGATCGGGTGCCCCGGGAGATACTGTGGGAGGTGCTGCGGGAGTACGGGGTGAGGGGGTCCCTTCTCAGGGCCATCTAATCTCTGTACGACCAAAGCGAGAGCTGTGTCCGGGTTCTCGGCAGTAAGTCGGACTCGTTTCAGGTGAGAGTTGGCCTCCTCCTTCAGGGCTGCGCTTTGTCACCAATCCTGTTTGTAGTATTTATGGACAGGATATCGGGGTGGAGAGGGGTTGCAGTTCGGTGGGCTGGGGATCTCATCGCTGCTTTTTGCAGATCCTGATGGCATCATCGGCCTGTGACCTTCAGCACTCACTGGATCGGTTCGCAGCCGAGTGTGAAGCGGCTGGGATGAGGATCAGCACCTCTAAATCGGAGGCCATGGTTCTCAGCAGGAAACCGATGGAGTGCCTTCTCCAGGTAGGGAATAAGTTCTTACCCCAAGTGAAGGAGTTCAAGTACCTTGGGGTCTTGTTCGCGAGTGAGGGGACAATGGAGCGGGAGATTGGTCGGAGAATCGGCGCAGCGGGTGCGGTATGACATTCAATTTATCGCACCGTTGTGACGAAAAGAGAGCTGAGCCAGAAGGCAAAGCTCTCAATCTACCGGTCAGTTTTTGTTCCTACCCTCACCTATGGTCATGAAGGCTGGGTCATGACCGAAAGAACAAGATCCAGGGTACAAGCGGCCGAAATGGGTTTCCTCAGGAGGGTAGCTGGCGTCTCCCTTAGAGATAGGGTGAGAACCTCAGTCATCTGTGAGGAGCTCGGAGTAGAGCCGCTGCTCCTTTGCGTCGAAAGGAGCCAGTTGAGGTGGTTCGGGCATCTGGTAAGGATGCCCCGTGGGCGCCTCCCTAGGGAGGTGTTCCAGGCACGTCCAGCTGGGAGGAGGCCTCGGGTAAGACCCAGGACTAGGTGGAGGGATTATATCTCTAACCTGGCCTGGGAACGCCTCGGGATCCCCCAGTCGGAGCTGGTTAATGTGGCTCGGGAAAGGGAAGTTTGGGGTCCCCTGCTGGAGCTGCTACCCCCGCGACCCGATACCGGATGAGCGGACGAAGATGGATGGATGGCGAGAGGTGTTGATTCAACAGCTGTTAAATTATGCTGCATCACACTGAGATGTGTTATTAATATTATGTCCAACCCTTTTATATCAATGAGGGAGGAGTAAATATTACAAACAGCACCACGAACAACATATTTCGAAATGATCATACAGTTGAATCAACACCTCTCTAAAACATTATACCCTTTCATGATGCCATGATTTTTGGCTGTTGTATTAGACTGCATTAATATGGTCAGAACAATAACTCTGTTTCCCTGGTTACGCCTGACGGTTTTGATTAATACCTGGAACAATCATTCCCATCCTATAAGGTTCTTATGCAATACAAACGTTGTTCACTCCTCCAGGAAATAGGAAGGACCTTAGATACGACCGACTTGCCTCCCTTAGCAACGAGAGATATTTCTAGTCCGCTCAGCTCGTAGAACCATGGATGTATTAAGAGAACTGCATACAGTGTTCGGCGGGAAGCCCCGTACGTTCCAATGAGAGTGCTCAAAAGCGCATAAAGCAAACATGGAGCTCGGATCTTCCGCATTGTTGGCCCATGACGTCACGATGGACACGCGCACTAGCAACGATTTGTTTGTGTTGTCTTAGCAACCGGTAGCAACATGCTCATTCATGAGCTTATCTCTCGTGTCTCTTACAAGTGGCGAACTCATGAACTCGCTGTTTTCATTGTCTAAAATATTCACTAACGTTAAACATTGTGTTTTCGTTGTCCCGATCGTTTACATCCTTATCTAAATAAACGATAGATGTATTTAGCTAGACAACCAAGGAGATTTAATAATTAGGTCGTGCTACTATCTAGCTACTAACTAGCGCTAGCAGTTAGCCTGCAGTTTCGTGAACAAAGCTCATCATGGCTTCATCCTTCATCCACGTTATAAGCTTTACAGCATACAGCCCTCAGATGTATCATAAGAGAGAACCAAGGCAATGTAATCACTATGTCTGTAGTAACGTTATGTAGGCATATAGCTAGCTATGTATAGATCTTAATACAGCTATGCTAGCGACCCCTGATGTTAGCAACTAGCTAGCTAGCCGATTGCCCCGCCAGTTTGGGAAACGCTAATGACGTTACATCCACGTAACAGGCTTTACAGCATACATACATCACTCGGATGTATCATAACTTCATAAGATAACACCATGGACGTATTAATAGAACACATGGTGAATTACAACCATTAGCTATATCCATTATTACAGCCAGCTACATGAGCTCAGGAGAACAGTCATGTGAGCAGGTGGGCGCAGTCCCGCGGCTCTGCTCGCGTCCATTACGCGCGTTCATCATGCCAAATTTAATAGTTCTGGATTCGCTTCTAGTGAATGTTAAAAATGTTAAAAACGTGACGTTTTAAACAAGTATCCTTTCAGTGTTCGGGCTGGTAAGTTGATATACCCCAAAACAAATTATCCGCTGAAATATAGACGTTTCTTTCGCCATGCAAAGTCTATGTGAAAAGTCTTTCTGGGCCATGGGGTGCAGTACCACCCCTATCCTCTAAGCCCATGGTGGCTTTTAGACATGGCGCTCTTCCTGGGGGCTTGCGTAGAACCCTTCAGCTCAGCTACGAGCCAGAAAGCTAACGCTATGCTAGCGAGATCCAAAATCAATAACATTGTGTACAGTTGGCAATCAGTAAAAATAATGTGACAGTATGTTGAACAACAAGACAAGCTAGCTATCCAGCCTATCCACGACTTTTACGAACAATTTGATCCGCGATGTGTAACGTTAACTGTCGGCGCAGCCTGAAGTAGCGAGCGACCTGAACAGTGAACGGGATGTGAGATAACGTTATTCGCTGTGAAACAAAGTCAGTCCAGAGGGGAAGTATAACTTACTTCTTGCAGCTTGTGTGTTAGCGCCATCCTGTGGTGTTCAGAGGACAAGTTGAAAATAATAATAATACATTTCCTCTTTGTTTAATGTAGCGCATTCATTTAGCTAGAACAGTAAACGGTCAATTTCACCGAAACTCCTTTAGTAGGTGTCCTACATCACTTTTTTATGGACACCCTGCAGCCAATCAGAATCGAGTATTCACCAGACCATCGTATATTATAGGGATAAATGGGTACACACAGAAAGGGGCACACACAGACTTATATTTCAATACATATCACTTACGCTAAAGCCTCTCAGCCTCTAGTTTGGCTTTGTGATCTTCAAAAGAATTTCAGAAAAATCAATGTCAAACAAATGTGTTGCATTTAACTTCACTGCAATTCAATTTCGAACCATTGTAGTCTGACTTTTCCATCCAAGTGAATGAAATAAGAGCCAAGCCCAGCTATTAATTGTATCAGTGCTGTGTGCTTTCTCAACTTTGAGTTATGCATGGCATTAATGCAATAAACTACACACCAAGCACAAACAGGGCTTTAAAAGCCTACAACTGTTGATATGATATTCACCAGTGCATGTTTGATACAGGTCATAAAAAGCCAAATTTCAATACATTAAACAGCCAAAATCAACTTTGAAGCCCTTGACTAGTTCCTGCTTGGCTCAGACACACATTCAATATCTGCACATTATGGATTTACTACACTGCCTATAAGAGCCAATTCACTTTTCCATTTAAATAAATCACACTAAGTAATTTCTTGGCAGTCTTCCATTGAAGACAGTATTAAATCAAGAAGGTTTCAAGACACACAGTGCTGTGATGGTGCTTCCCTGCCAGATTAAATTTGTTATAACTAAGTCTTTGTACATGGGGCGCACGCTCAACCAGGTGAGCTACCAGGGAAGCCCCAGGGGAGTGTTATTTCTAATACATGGACCATTATGCAGCCATATTTCAGTAGGAAGAGACATAATTTAAGAGTGAAATAAATGTATAGACATGGTGCATGATGAGGTTTAGAAATGTGAAGAGTGTTTGGCGATTAGAGCCCATCGGATGCCATGAAAAGCACAGGACTATCCCCTGATGTAGTCTAGACACTGGTGGTGGTGAAGGAATAAAGGTCAAAAAGGTCTGAGGATCTGGATGGATGCGATGTGGAGCAGGACTTCTGTTGATGGAAGGAACCCTGGGCACTGGATGTGATGAGAACTGGAGGTGAATGGGCTGGAGGAGGGTTGCATCCATTTCACACTAAAATGGCAACTGGCAGCAGCAGAGAGGTTTAAAGGTTTGACAGCAATGATATGATTGGCTCACAGTAATTGTGGCAAAATCTGGCTGGTTTAACTAAAAGAGTGAACGCCCATAGTCAGCTGACGAGGTTGTTAAAGATGAGTGAGAAGCATAAAAGTCAACTAAACTCCGGAGCATGGTCTTTTCTTTTCGGGATAACAAGCTG
Organism: Sander vitreus; assembly: GCF_031162955.1. NCBI lineage: Eukaryota > Metazoa > Chordata > Actinopteri > Perciformes > Percidae > Sander > Sander vitreus. Next base: position 6,418,392 of record NC_135869.1, on the reverse strand, counting down.
TCGGACTGATAAGCTTTTGGTCCAACGGGACATTTTTAGGACTATTGGGGTTTTGGAATAATGGGCTATCCTGGAAACAGGAGGAAAGTTATAGACTGGTTCTGTCCGAAGATCTACATGTTACTCATTAATATGTTATATCTCATTTGTTTAATTTGTACAAACACAAAGTAGTTTTTTGTAATTATGGATTAAAAGGTTACTTTTTAAAGTTTAGCTTTACGTTTAAGTACAAATTAAACAAAGGAGATATAATGTGTTAATTAGTAAGCTGCATCCCCTCAGCCTAGCTGTGCAACATCTGACAGAGCAAACACACCAACAGCCACTCTGAAGGTTGCTTCTGTCCGCAGTGAATGCACGCACAAGCTCACACAGACACTGCCAGAAACACAGTGTGTAGTGAGCGTGCATCCGTGGATTTGCTGGTGTGTTGTGTTGGCTGCCCCACAGCACATTAACTCTCTAAATATAGCTACAGCTCAGAGCTCGAAAAGGAAGGCCCAGTGTCGAGACAGCCGGGGATTAATCATTACTCTCCCTCTCACACACACACACACACACACACACACACACACACACACACATACAAAACATTCCTACACACTCACCCGCATACTAAACATGCAGGTACAAGATATGCAACATACAGAATGTATGTACAGAATGTATGTGGTTTTCATTAAGGTGGATCATGCACACACACACACACACACACACACACACACACACACACACACACACACACACACACACTCACAAAAAGAGCCTGCTACTGTTTGCAACGCATTCTCATTCTCGGTTCTTATGTTATCCTACGACAACATATGCACACCCATTCGTATATCTCATTGAATTATGGACGCTTGGTAGCTCAGAGGTTCCGGAACTTCTGTCGGCGCCGGAACAATCCCATGAAGTGAACCTTCGTCGATCCGGGACTGTGACCCACCCATCCACCCCGACCTCCTCCCTAAGCGGCCCACAGCGTTCCTATACAGCGGCAGTCAATGTGGTGCATACAGCATAAATTACATGGAATACATACGAATTACAGTGCTTTACTTTTCGTAGCTATATGCACGACTGGCTCATGAGAACAGCCTGTACTGTTGCATATTTTTTAGTGTTCATTTAACAAGCTGGTACATTTGAGGACTTAAGAGATATTTTTAGCAGTGCTGTATGTTTATGATCTATACACCTATGTGTCCACATGTTTTGCTGTGTGAAAGGTAAAAAGGAAAAGAGAAAAAAAGAGGGTTAGGGTTAGCACTACAAAGGGAGAGTACGACTGACAGAAAGATTGAGATGCAGAGAAAATGTCGGTGCTGCTGCTGCTGCTGCTGTAGGTAAACTAGGTTGCAGGTCCAGTGTGGTGTGAGTCGATTGATTGGGATTGTAAAAAAAAAGTGGAAAGCTTTTCTTTATAGAGAGGAATGAGTTTGTCAGTGCAGAATGGGACCGACTGAGGTAAACAACAACAACAACGATGTAGTCCGCTTCCTCTGAAATTGGGTGTGGGAAGAAAAACACACACACACACACACACACACACACACACAGGAGCAGAGAGACAAATAACCATCGCTTGACGAAGAGCTGCTGAGCAAAAGATGACTGAACTACAGGGAGATTATGAGAGAAACCAACTGCTCACTTCATTAAAGAGAGGAGCAACGAGAGAGAGACACACAACGGAAGCCCACAGCCCCCTCACTTGTTCTATCACACAAATAGGCGTCTTCCTTTCTTTACTTTTTTCCTTCTCTGACTGAAGGATCAAACGCACCCAGGCTCTGTGTGTTGATCTTGAAACAATCAGATCGATCAGGTTTGTCCTTGAAGCCCAACCAGCACCTACGCAGCACTGTTGGAAAACTAAATAAATGTTGGCGGCCATGAAGAGAATTTCAATTTATACTAGAAACCATCTGTCAGTAGAGATACACTCAACGATACACTCAACTCACGAGCATTTTGAGTTCACGATACGGTTTTCTCAGGATTTTTTTAAACAGTGAGCTGCAGACAAATGACTGAAAAATATTCCTTATATTTATATAAACTGTGTAAAACAAGAGATGTGTCCTCTTATCACAAGTGCCGCTGAAATTGGATTTCATCTTAAATAAAAATAAATAAACAGGAACATGTGACGTCTGAATTCAAACAAGTGAAATCAAAAATAGATTACGCCCAAGGCCGTTTTATCTCAACCAGTTGCAATCTTTACACATTTATACTGACTTTTAACTGGTTCACACAATGCATCGTTACATCCCTATCTGTCAGAGTGGAGAAACTGAAACAACTGGTGTAATTCATCATCTAAAAGCAAAATCAGATCATCGTAAACACTGTTTTTGATCTGAAGCACAATGACAAGCAAGAAGCTGAGTGTACACTGTATCTCTGCATCTTCCCACACTGGTGGACAGTCAGTGACAAGCTGGAAACAGCCCAGCCTGAGATCAGCATCAGAACAAACAGGCAAACTCCCAAGTTTGTTATTTTGGCATCAGTGACTACGTTTACATGCACATAATATTCCATTTTTTGCCCTTATTCTGAAAAAGACGGGATTCCGACTAAGCTGTTTACATGGCTAATGAAAGTGAGTATTCCACTAATATTCCCGTTTACATGTAGCTGTGCAAAATACGATTTTACCAGCTGTGGTGGACTAGTTGGACCGTGCGAACACAGCGTCCCTCTTTCATTCCTTCAACCAGCTTCTTGAAACGGTCAGCGTAGCGATTTGTGCGCATATCCAAAAACCTGTTGATTTCCAAGTTTTTGATAATGTTTAAAAGTAGCTGTGTTTCTCCTTCTTATTGGGTCTGCAGCCTTGCAGTTGGATATTTGATTTGTGTACAGCAACCATAGCAACGCACAGAGCTGACCATAAGTCGTAAACAGGCGAGAGGCCGTAAACTGCGGTAAAAACCCTGATTGAGACGCATATTCCGAATGCCAAAGAATGCCTCTAAAACCCGAATAATACCGGAATATCCCACGTCTTAATCGGAAAATGCTATATTCGGAAAAAGGCCGTATTCAGAATATCCAACCGGAATATGCTGCTTACATGACCTGTATCAAATTCTGAATGTTGTCATATTCGGAATAATAGTGGAATATTGGTGTGCATGTAAACATACTCAGTGATGGATCCTCTTTTTGCCTCCCCGCTCTACAGGGAAATCAGCACATAGTCAGATACAGGAAGTCAGTGCCAGAAGCTTGTCAACACACGCAGGCTACCCACATCTTCTTCTTTTCTCACTGAGAGCCTTCCCGGCAGTATAATTACAAAAAGCCGTGAAATATTCATGAATATATTTGACAACCAGGCAGCCTGTTGAAAGGTCATCACCTGCTTTGGAAAGGAGAATTGGGAGAGCTTAATGAACAGTTTTTCTCCCAACACCGTTGGTCAAATATTTCATATTAAACAATGAGATGATTGAGAGTTGTCAAACCTCAACCAATTATATCATATTAACCCTTAAATCCTTAATTTTTCCATATCCCATCTGTTGAAACTGATGCTGAGGACATCATGGTGTCAGTCTGTGGAGCTGTTTGTTTCGCTTTGACTCCCTCTGACAGGCTGCAGTATGCCCAGAAACACTACATGGTCTGCTGGGCAATAGCGGGTGAAGGGTAAGGGTGTGTGTGTGTGTGTGTGTGTGTGTGTGTGTGTGTGTGTGTGTGTGTGTGTGTGTGTGTGTGTGTGTGTGCCTCAGCAGCCTGGGGACGGGAACATCACGTCAGTGGACACTTTGACTCATGCTGGTTGACCAAGAGGAGGAATGTAGCGTCGCATCGCCTCTCTCCGTGTACACAGGAATCCAGTCCAGAGTTTAACGTGGTTGACATGAAAAAAAAACAACATCCTTGATGATGTGTTTTACATCCATTGCACCAATTGCCTTATTTTTCCTTTCAGCTGGAAACACAGTTTTCAGTTCACTCATAGAACTAATGTTAGTTTAATTAGCCAACTACAGTACAACAGTCAATTCCTCAGGCACCTTTCTGCTAATCAAAGTTATTTAGCAGGTTAATGTGATTCTGCTTTATAGTTGTTGTGTAATAGTGAGGTTTTATTGGGATTAGGGCCGCAACTAACATTCACTACATACACTCAAATGTCTTGTTTTGTCTTGTTTTGTCCACACCTCAAAGATATTCAGTTTACTGTCACAGTGTGAAGAAACTAGAAAATATTCACATTTAACAAGCTGCAATCAGAGAAATCTCATTGACGCAACTGATTACTCGCTTAACAAAATAGTTGCCGATTAATAGTCGACAACTAAATCGATTCATTTTTGCAGATCTAATAGGATAGGTAGGAATTTTCTCTCACGTCACTAAAATCAACTATTATATTGATATGACAGCAGAAGTTTCAAAACATCAATTGAAATTTAAATGATAGAGCTTGTACGACATGTGTTGGTGTCACCTAGATATCCTGTGTATGTGTCTCAGCTAGGCATGGGCCAGTATGAGATTCTGACGGTATCATAACCTTAGGCAAAAATATCACGGTGTCACGGTATTACGGTATTGCAATTACAGCTTTAAAATGTTTTATTTTGAAATGTCTGGGTGGAAAAAACCCCAATGTATTTTATTGTTAAACACACTGCACACTGGCAGGGAGAGAGATTTCTAAACAGCTACCGCAGGAACGGTATGACGGAAAATTGTAGTGGTTTTGAAAATGTGACTTTTTCAAACCGCAGAATACCTTGAAACCGGTAACCGGCCCATGGCTAGTCTCAGGGATGTCAGGTATTTTAGTTAATAGTTTTTAAAGGTATGTGGCACATGTACCACCTCAGACGGTAAATACAGTACTGTACTATTTAATGTCTCAACGTATACATCGTGTACTCCTTAAGATGATCTTTCACAACTAGGCAGCAGCCCAGAAGGCTCTCTTTTAATACGAGAGTGGCAGCATTGAGTTCTTTATACTAATTAATGGGCCTTTTTCACAGCAGACATTTTGACTTGTCATAGTAGGAAAAGCACAGCTGAAATTGATAACCTTAACGATGGCTCGATTCCATCAAGTGTCCCAGTAAGCTAGTTCAGTGAGTCAGCATGCACAATACCAGGGCCTCTCCTAAGTGGAATGCAGCCATCATTAATGGTTTTGGAATACACCCGTGCTTTTCCTACTATGACACGTCAACATGTATGCCGTAAAAAAGCTCTATAGGGCTGCACCATATGAGGGAAATATACGGTGGCCCTGAAGTGCAAATCACAACAGCAAATAGAAAAACGCAACAGCAAATCATAAAACACAACAGCAAATAGGAAAACACAACGGCAAATAGGAAAACACAACGGCAAATAGGAAAACACGACAGCAAATATGAAAACACGACAGCAAATATGAAAACACAACGGCAAATATGAAAACACGACAGCAAATATGAAAACACAACGGCAAATAGGAAAACACGACAGCAAATAGGAAATAGGAAAACACAACAGCAAATAGGAAAACACGACAGCAAATAGGAAAACACGACAGCAAATAGGAAATAGGAAAACACGACAGAAAATAGGAAAACACGACAGCAAATAGGAAAACACGACAGCAAACATAAAAACATGACAGCAAACATGAAAACACGACAGCAAACATGAAAACACGACAGCAAATATGAAAACACTTCAACAAATATGAAAACACAACGGTATTAACTTCTACCGGAAAAGGTAGGGCCTATCTAGTAGAGGATGGACCCTCCTGATTGGACAGATGGACTGTCTGTCTTTTAACAGGAATGAGAGGTGAAAAACACGGAAAAGCGCCTACTTTTAACAGAGAGACAGTCCTTCTGTCCTTTCAGGAGGCTCCGTCCTCTGCTAGATAGGCCCTATCTTTTCCGGTAGAAGTTAATGCCGTTTTGTTTTCGTATTTGCTGTCGTGTTTTCATATTTGCTGTCGTGTTTTCATATTTGCTGTCGTGTTTTCATATTTGCCGTCGTGTTTTCCTATTTGCCGTCGTGTTTTCCTATTTGCTGTCGTGTTTTCATATTTGCCGTCGTGTTTTCCTATTTGCCGTTGTGTTTTATGATTTGCTGTTGCGTTTTTCTATTTGCTATTGTGATTTGCACATCAGGGCCACCGTAGAATATGCGATAAAGTTGTTGAATGTTGCGATAACGATATCACTTGCAATAAATAAACAGATATAAAAGTCTACTCAGTTCTGCATTTCTGCTGCTTTCAGTATTCTGCTAAAATACAACAAATTGGGCGGCAGGGGTAGCTCAGTTGGATAGAGCGCTCGCCCATATATAGAGGTTTACTCCTTGACGCAGCGGCCGCAGGTTTGACTCCGACCTGCGGCCCTTTGCTGCATGTCGTTCCCCCTCTTTCTCCCCTTTCATGCCTTCAGCTGTCCTGTCAAAATGAAGGCCTAAAATGCCCCCAAAAAAATTAAAATTGCTTGTTGAATTTAAAGGTCCCATGACATGGTGCTCTTTGATGCTTTTATATAGGCCTTAGTGGTCCCCTAATACTGTCTCTGAAGTCTTTTTTATATAGGCCTTAGTGGTCCCCTAATACTGTATCTGAAGTCTCTTTTATATAGGCCTTAGTGGTCCCCTAATACTGTCTCTGAAGTCTTTTTTATATAGGCCTTAGTGGTCCCCTAATACTGTATCTAAAGTCTCTTTTATATAGGCCTTAGTGGTCCCCTAATACTGTATCTAAAGTCTCTTTTATATAGACCTTAGTGGTCCCCTAATACTGTCTCTGAAGTCTCTTTTATATAGGCCTTAGTGGTCCGCTAATACTGTATCTGAAGTCTCTTTTATATAGGCCTTAGTGGTCCCCTAATACTGTATCTAAAGTCTCTTTTATATAGGCCTTAGTGGTCCCCTAATACTGCATCTGAAGTCTCTTTTATATAGGCCTTAGTGGTCCCCTAATAATTCAGCCTTGGTGCAGAATTACAGCCACTAGAGCCAGTCCCACAATGAGCTTTCCTTAGGATGTGCCATTTCTGTGTCTGTAGCTTTAAATTCTATTGAGGAGGAGAGAGGGGGGGGCAAGGTGGAGAGTGGGGGTGTGGCCTTGACCAACTGCCACTTTGCTCGTTTGAAAGCCATGATGTCTCTCTCTTTCTCATGGGTGGGCCAAATTCTCTGGGTGGGCAAAGCAGAGAAAGGGGAGGTAACCTTTCCCCTTATGATGTCATAAAGGGAAGATTCCATATCGGCCCATCTGAGCTTTCATTTTCTCAAAGGCAGAGCAGGATACCCAGGGCTTGGTTTACACCTATCGCCATTTCTAGCCACTGGGGGACCATAGGCAGGCTGGGGGAACTCATATTAATGTTTAAAAAAAACTCATAAAGTGAAATTTTCATGCCATGGGACCTTTAAAAGAAATGAAGGGACATCATTTACAACATTCTTTTATTTAACAAATGAAACATTGAATTGGATATAAAAGGCAGCACTAAAAAGAATGACAGTTGATATTGCCACAACGATAAAAAACAATATATTGTGCATATTGTCCATACTAATTCATTATCATAAGAAGTAACACATGAATCCATTCCACATGCACGCGGTCCTTTTATTTTATTTTTAAAGATAATTTTTTTGGGGCTTTTCGACCTTTAATGGACAGGACAGCTAGGTGAGAAAGGGGAGAGAGAGAGGGGGAAGACATGCAGGAAATCGTCACAGGTCAGACTCGAATCCTGGACCTCTGCGTCAAGGCATAAACCTCCTCTATGTGCGCCTGCTCTACCAACTGAGCCAAACCGGCGACACACGCACGCAGTCCTTTAATGCAGTATTGACCGGGCTCCCTCGGGTGTTGTGCCTCCTCCACAAATCAGCCAGTGGTGAGACTGTTAAACAAAATTCTGCCGTTGTAACCTGTTTGGGCTCCGCAGTAAAAACAATTGAGCTTAATACATATTTCGACTTGTTTTTTCTTAAGTAGAACGAGCAGTATTGCAGTATTAGAGCTATTGGTAAAAAGCTCCACTGACAGAGTATGTGTTCCTTCTGCAGTCACATTTCTACGGAGACAACTCAGATAAAATCTATGCAAAAGCAGCTCAAAGCTCTTTGGATGAAAGCCCCCACCTAATGGCACATATTAACCCCTGAGTGTTACTTTGTGTTGTACTCAAGCCCACTTTACTGAGACTAAGTCCTGACAAAGACCAGAGTGTATCGAGACCGCGACAAGACCAAGACTTTCAGGGGTTGAGACCAAGTCAAGACCGAGCCCAAGGCCAGCTTGAGTCCCACACCGTATGACGCACACACAGAAAACAAATGACGATCCATCTTCACTCTTTTATTGAATGTAAAATCAAAAGGCTTTGCAGAGGTGAATTGTATGTGTGGGAATTTTGATTTGTTTTCTGTGAGCAAACGAAAACACTAAGGAGCTTAAATCGACTTAGCCATCTTGATTCAACACTCCTTTGTTATGTTTTACCATGCACCTCAGATTTAGGTAGCCAAATTACATTACTGAAGATTTGTCTGACTTCCCACCTGTACTTTCTTTGGAGTGTGCGTGAAAGGGGGCGGGGAGAGATGGCAGCCGTTAACAGGAGCAAAATATTAAACTACTGAGTCAAGTTATTGGTTGCATTCGAAGCAAGAAGTTTTACATCCAATCACAGTAATGATGTAAACACATAAATCAGATGATGCACAGGGAACTGAGTGAGTTGTGGTCTCGACCGGTCTCCTGAATCCTCTTTATCTGAGACGAGACAAGACCGAGGAAAAATGTAGTGGATTCCGAGACAAGGCCTTTAAAAAAGCGGTCTTGAGACCGATCTGGAGTACCACAACCAATAGAACAGATAGAAAGAACAATTCTGCTAATTTGACTAGTGCAAAACAATGTGGTGATTGTTGTTAGTTGTCATGGTGAAAACACATGTCAGTGGGTCCTTAAAGTGTTGCTGGGAGGAAAGTGGGGCCGATGCAGCTCAGGTAAAATGCTCTCAGGAGCGGACCCAGACCCTGTAACCAAGTTACCGTGTTAGCTACTGCTAACTCCACCATGCCATCACAGAAAACAAGCCAAACAAAGTCGTCACTCATCTGGTGATAGCACTGTGCTTTCCTACGCTGTGAAAAGAGTGTGTGGATGAAGCATTAAGTTGTTAAATCTGACTCATTAAGCCGCTGGCTCTGTGCTACTCCACTGCTTGTTTGGCCGTTACTGCAAAACCTCACCTCCGCCACTAAGTTACACTGTGGCACGGCAACGGTACACATCAAAACGGCCAATGCGCTGACCATTCTGCTGCGTTGATTTGAATTGGGAATGTCTTTCTATCCATTTTATTTCTATGAGTACAACACTGGTGTCCCTTCTGCATGAGTCTATTTCTAGTTTACAGTGAAGGGGTGAAACCAATGAATGAAAACGTCTATGTGGATGTCCAAACGGTGTTGATGATAAATGTAGTCAATTGAAGCAATACATTCCTCAGTGCGTGCTAAATTGACTGAGAAAGCTTAGTTCACTTGCTCGCGGCGCTGTGCCGGCAGCGCCTACATGTACCAGGATGCATTGCATGCAAGCTACTGCAGCCCAGGCAAAACATAGTGTAGCCAAGTTGTAAAAACAACATAAAAACAGGAGGCTTCGTAGTCCAAAGCACCAGTGTGAACCAAGTTGTCAACGACAGCACATTACAGCTTCGCTACTTTCATTTGACATTTCACAATAAAAGCCAACTTAAATTCACTCAACAAAACAGCTTACAATAGTGCTAGGTGACAAAACTACTTACTCATTACCTACCCTCTCGGCAATATTTTGGGATGCCGTTTTTGCTGATGGAAATGTAGCTAGTTTGCAATATAGGCAAAGAGAACAAGGCAGTTCCATAGCATCTGGCTACCCGGGCTAAATCCAAGCTGAACAGCCTGTAGTTCTTCCTTGCCTCCAACTACGTCACTGAATGCAGGAAGAACAACAGATTTTGCAGCTGCAAACTGCAGCTTTCTCTGTCAACATCTCACGCACTGAGGAATAAATTGCTTTCATCGACTACATTTATCATCAACTCTGATTGGACATTGAGCTGGACAATATATCGATATTATAGCAGTATCGTGATATGAGACTAGATATCGTCTTATATTTTGAATATCGTAATATCATAATATGGCATAAGTGTTGTCTTTTCCTGGTTTTAAAGGCTGCATTACAGTAAAGTGATGTCATTTTCTGAACTTACCAGACTGTTGTAACTGTTCTATTATTTGCCTTTACCCACTTAGTCATTATATCTACATTACTGATGATTATTTATCAAAAATCTCATTGTGTAAATATTTTGTGAAAGCACCAATAGTCAACACTACAATATCGTTGCGGTATCGATATTGAGGTATTTGGTCAAAAATATTGTTATATTTGATTTTCTCCATATCGCCCACCCCTATTGGACATCCACATAAAAAGTGGCAAAATAGTCTTTTAGGATCTGCATGATCCCCCTGCTGGAATCTACTGAATCTACAAGCACAAAGGATAAATGTACATGATTTATGTTCACTCTCTTTGTAGTAAAGCATGAGCACAATGAGACAATATTGCTGTGTAATGCTACTGCTACAGCTACTAGCAACTTGCATCATGACTCGCTCCGAGATACACAAGAGATGGACCAAAATGCCCAGCCCTGGATTTAAAGCCACATCACAACATTTTAAGAATAAAATGATTCTTTCTGGAACACAGGTTCCCAAAGGATAAGACACATCTGTTATTTTATAGTTTATATAAATAAAGGAATATGTTTCAGTCATTTGTCTGCAGCTCATTCTGTGAAAAGAAATCGCATCTTAAACTTAATATCCTGAATCACATCGAATCATGAGTTGAGTATCACATGATTACATCCCACAGCAAACCTGCGTCCACCAGGAATATAAATGCCATGATGCAGCAAATGCAATCGTTGGCTTGCCCTACCCTTAGTCATTCCATTTTAGCTGTATTTCTAATCAATGGGTGCTACTTTTTTTAAGCTGCAGCTCTACCCTGCCTGTTCAATAGAACCACTCCTGCGTCCCTCGACAGTATAGAGACTGTGATGCGAGTGATGATAGACAACAGGGCAGGTTGACACTGGTTACCTGTGCGTCGACAGGTTGGTTCTGCTCAACCATTGAAATACACAAGCACACAATCCAGCAGTCAGCTACGCACTGCTCTGCTGCTCCACACCGCAAACAGCAGCTTACCAGCGCAGACACATGGCAGATTGGAGGCTCAAGCTAAGCAGCAACGCTTAACCTCACTCTTTTGACCAATACCATCAAATTCGTGCTGATATGCTAGTTGCACACGATGTGCCGAGCTGCTGTGAGCACTCACACAAAACGGACACTCTGTTATTTAACATGCGTAGCTCGTAAAAGATTTCCAGTGGCCGTTTTTTTTTTTTTTTTTTTACGTAGCCGCGTCGGCTCAAGGGCAAGCAAAGCCCAGGATTAATACAGAATAATTCCCAGATAAGGCAGCGGTTAGCAGCATGGGGTGGGGGGGGGCGTCTGACACTGGAGCTAATAATGCAATTCTGGCGGAAATGATTCCCCCCCGGCACATGTCAGGGTTATGGGGCTGCGACATCATGTGAAATAAACACCAAATTCTGCTCTGGCGGTGACATTCAAACTAAGCTAAAAAGGTTCCACGTCTACTTACAATTTGACGTGAAACAACGCTTGCACGACATTTTAAGCTATGTTTCCCCTTATTTTCCACACAGAAACACGAGGATATTACAAAATGTGTTAATGTCTTAATAAAACATACACTACATAAATATATATACACGGTATATAGCTTATATCTTACCCGGGCCGCCATCTTCACGGTTGCGGTAGATCAAAGGATGCAGCTCGGTCAATGATTCATAGGACAGCGGGGACAGTGAACGGAAAAGGCTCGGTAGCAGATGGGTGTATAAGCTGCAGCGCTCCTCGCGCTGATTGGCTGAATCAAGCGGAAGCGCTCCGATTAGCTCGCGTGCGGTTAAGGAGGATCACTCGTCTCTCCCTGATGCCCTGCCGTGCAAAAACACTGTGGAGACGGTCGACCTGTGGCTCACTGTAACAGTATTGAGCTATTTTCGCCCTATGAGTTTATAAAACATCTTTTATTTTGGTAAATATCACGTCGTTCTCTGCTTCAACACCACAGACAGCGCCCCAGCTGCACAGACCGTTTTTCAATTGACACTTTTGGCCGACGAGAGGCTCTGTACTGCGGTGGAAAAAAAACAAACAGTATAAGCAGTGGCACGGGTTCGAGTCCGACCCGCGGCCCTTAGCTGCATGTCGTCCCTTTTCTCTCACACCCCCTCTTTCCTGTCTTCAGCTATCCTATCAAATAAAGGCAAACACTGTGTAGCGTTAGGGTTTCCTGTCTTCAGCTATGTTCTGCCACCTACCATGGCTGGCCTTGAAAAACATTCAGCACCATGGAGAGCAACACAGTAAAGAGAAAGTTTAAGTCCGCTGTTTGTCAGTGTGAACGGACCTTTTTCATGGCAGACACGTTGACTTGTCATAGTAGGAAAAGCACAGCTGAAATTGATAACCTTAACGATGGCTCGATTCCATCAAGTGTCCCAGTAAGCTAGTTCAGTGAGTCAGCATTAGAGGTTAGATTCTCTGCCCGAGCCCGAACTGGACCCGGCCCAACTTTTCCCGCCACTATATGTCGGGCCCTTGATCAAGCATTTGTGTTTTTTTAAACATTACTGTATTAGTTTAATTGGGTGGGGAGAAAGCTATGCCATAATCATGCGCAGCGTCTCCTCCAGTCGCACGCATCACACCGGGCCTGCTGTGCTGTATGGTGTAGCTTAAATAAAAACAGGAGAATTAGCCTACCTTTGAGCAAGTTTGGAGGAAAGTCGGAGGTATGGAACCATTTTAAACAAGTCGTGGGCAGTGACAACATACAGTATGTGTTGGCTTTGTCGAGTGCGTTAAGTACGGCTCGCTGCTCGCCTATGACAGCAACAAAACGGGAACGATGAACAGACACATGAAGCAGGCTCGCCATGGCAGAAAAGATGATAGTCAGCCATCAATGTCTTCTTTTGTTGCTTCTCCAAGCATACTCCCTTCTAAACAGATTTCTGGAGTTCAAACAATTCGGACTTGTAGTTGAGAACAGTCAGTTATAACGGCCCACGCATTAAAACAAACGTCGGGTTTAAATCGGGCTCCAGCTCATAATTACAGTTAATGAGCCGGGCCGGGCCGGGCTCGGACACAACGTGCATGGGCTCGGGTAGGGTCGGGCTTGATTTTTTTGGGCCCGATCTAAGCTCTAGTCAGCATGCACAATACCAGGGCCTCTCCTAAGTGGAATGCAGCCATCATTAATGGTTTTGAATACACCTGTGCTTTTTCTATTATGACATGTCAACATGTCTGCCGTGAAAAAAGGTCTATACTGTTACCATTCTACACTTCAGTGGAATCGCTTTACTTACAGTTTTTATGTTAGTTCTTTTTAAACTATATAATTGGATTTTGTTTTATTGTGAACGTTTGTTAATTTGATATCACAATGTGGGAGGAAGGGTTTGTTTGTGAGATGAAACAAGATTTTGCAGTTCCCTTTTTGAGGAATTGAGCTTTTTCTTTGGGAGTTTCAGGTCATCAACCTCCTTTTGTGAGAATTTCAGACTTGTCTTTAGAGCTTATACCTCTCTTGCAAGGCTATCAATCCTCTTGTTGGCAGAATCTAGCACAATCTGAGTGAAATATATAAATGTTGCTTCCATTGGGTCAAGCAGCTGTTCATTTTTGCTGTCCATAGGCTACTTGTAGTGTCTTCCAAGTACCAAAGCCCTCATCATCTCCTGATGATAGTCATGAGAGAAACTGAAATCAAGTGTCTCTGTGATCATTTCAGCTGTATTTAGCAACCATGTCAACACCACATACAGGATATAAATAGCTAAGTCTAATAGTCTATGTTTTTAAGTTAAGATAAACAAAGCTAAGCTACAAAGCTACTTATTTTCTTCAATATATCCCCAACTACTGTACAGAAATGTTAGTTAGCTATGAAGTAGGCTAATATGACTGTTAGCAGATGGTCTTCAATGCTTTTTGACCCACTTATGGGATAGAGGAGTTAGATCTGCAACATACTTCTGTTACGAACACACTATTCTATATCCACGGCGTCCATTACCTTCCATTTTTTTGTGTTGTATTTTTAAACTCCGGTGGATTTCTGAGGACTATGGTTAACTGCTCCTCAGATCTCTGCAGGGTAAATCCAGACAGCTAGCTAGACTATCTGTCCAATCTGAGTTTTCCGTTGCACGACTAAAACAACCTTTGAAGTGGAGGAAGGTCTGACAATGCGAAACTATATGCCAAGCCATTTTAACATATAATGGCTAGACTGGATATTTATTGCAGATATCCTTAATCCAAATCTTCCTAGTCAAAAAGAACAATTCAGATACCCACAATGACATTCTTAATAGTACAAATGACGTCACGTTTCCCATTTGTGTGTATGGGGCTTTCAATTTCAGATAACCACAACTTCCTTCTTCCTATACAGAATGAACATTCCAGATATCTGCAATAGAATTATTACTAGGAAGAACTCCAATGTTAGATATCTACAATGCAATTGTTACTAGTCAAAACTGAAGTGTGGGGTGGTGGACTATCACCCTGAATATAAAATCCTACATCAGAATGCTCTGATATTACCCGAGTGACAGTCTGGGGTGGTGTACTATCACTCTGAAGTGAAATGAGTCTGGCTAAACAGGAGGTTTTGTTTAATGAGCAGCCTGACAATGAGTTCAAATATAGCTTCAATTAGCAGGCTAAAAAATAGTTAAAATTTAGCTATAATTGGACATTTTCGAAGCCTTTAATTTTAAAATCCTACATCAAAATGCTCTGATATTATCCGAGTGACAGTCTGGGGTGGTGTACTATCACTCTGAAATGAAATGAGTCTGGCTAAACAGGAGGTTTCGTTTTTAGTGCAGCCTGAAAAAAGGGTTAAAATAAAGCTTTAATTAGCAGCCTGAAAAAGAGTTAAAATGTAGCTTGAATTGGTCATTTTCAAAGCCTTTAATTTCAAAATCCTACAACAGAATGGTCCGATTACCGACTAGGAAGACTTATGAATATCCAGTCTAGCAATTAAATACTAAAACCAAGCCACTTAAAATTTGAAAAGGATTTTTTTTTGTTATCTTAAATTTAGTTTTGACCAGAACAATCAAAGTTGTAGAAGAAATACAATTGTAACACCGGCCTCAGCGTCAGAAAAACCTCTCTCAGCCTCAGACAAAACGTTGTCAGAGATAACGTTGCCCAGATGAGGGAGCTGTTGACTAGCTTTCTGAATTTTGTCATTTGTCTTCCGTGGCGTTCTTCATCTGGCAACCTCTTCTCTCGAGCTAGAAGCAACCTTGTCCAAAATGGCTGTCAGTCCACGCACCTGTGATTGACCAGGTTCAATCAGCATAACCACTTCCCCCTTATGTCACGTGAGTCTGGAGACTGAAAGACCCTTGATTAATACCATAAAATCCCTCCCCCACATATAATAGAACAACATAGAAAATAAGTGACATCTACACCATTCTTTTCTCACTTTTTCTTTTTTACAAGTTTTCCTCAAAATCCCACACCACTATCCATACACAATCTCATTTACACATACTTACAATATTTACACAATTTGATAAAACCTGCAACAATAGCGGAACTATCAAATCTCATTTTCCTCTTAGGGAAGAAACACTATGCAAGAGTGTGCAACAGATACACTGGAAACTCACTCTTATGTTGGAAAGAATAGACTAGTTGCGTCAATATTGATGTGCATCTAAGAGATGTGATAGCAGCCTGGACACATTTTAACCTGTGCTCCTTCAGCACCAGGGACAGCACCACCCACACTGACCCAAATCCGTTTCCAGAACCATGGACAGCGACAGAGTGACCACATTGCCATACAAATAGTTTTTTTGTTTGTTTGTTTTTTACATTAGATTAATTCTCATCCATTATTTCTACCTAAATCACATGTAAAGGGTTTACAAAATCAGTTTTCTACCTCATGTAGCCTTTTTTTATTTTTATTTTACTTCTATCCTACTTATTTTGGTAAATATACTCTAAAAAGATCAAGTTATATTCTTTGGCATAAATTAGAATTACATTAAGAAATGTAAATTATCAGCAATTAAGATAAAAAAAATAAGATTTCCGTTGTGCCAACAAACCAAACTTGTCTAACCTGCAATTTCCACCAACTGCGGAACGGCTGCGGATCAGCTCCGTGCTCCGCCGTCCTTCGATAGCCACCAGGTCCGGATTTGTTGCGGAACGGCTGCGGCCATGACTGACAGCTGAAGTCACAAGGACTCACGAGATCTCGCGAATTCACGTATGATCGCGCGATGTAACAGGATGTAGTTTCTATAAACAGAACCACAAACCTGACTTCAGGCCTGTCTCCGCCCATTATGACGTTTTCAAGGTGTAGTGCAGGGAAATATGATCCGCCGGGAGCACCGTGTATTTTATTTTGAAAATTAACCAGATGTTTTATTTTGTTTCTGTGCTCGACTTCCTGTCCTGCACAATCTTCCCTGTGCTGAATTGCTGCGGAGCTCTCCGGCATCCGGCAAAAATAGAAGCTCTGCGTATCTGCTCCGGAGGGCTGCGGACCGCCAGAGCTGGGACGGAGTCGGAACGCAGCTGTTCTGCAGTCAGTGGAAATACACACATTGACTTTAATGGAAACTTACTGACTCCGTCGCCGTTCCGCAGCCGTTCCGCAGTTGGTGAAAATTGGGGGTAAGAATTTGTGATAACTCACAATCTTTAACTGTGATTCATTGCAAAGTAAGCTTATGTTCTTTACTCATGGAACCAGTTCAGAACTTACATAAAGGGTGCTGATGGCGCAGTGGATATGACACATGCCTTTGGTGTGTGAGATCTGGGTTCAATTCCCACTGAGTTACATCAACCAATGTGTCCCTGAGCAAGACACTTAACCCCCTAGTTGCTCCAGAGGCGTGTTACCTCTGACATATATGGCAATTGTATATTGCTTTGGATAAAAGCGTCAACTAAATGACATGTAATAAAGTGGGTGTTGATATCCAGCTGAACATTCACTGAACTCATCAAATTAAGTTGTTTGAAAACATTGTCAGCTTATCGTCATACTTCGCAGCATGTATTGTTTATGGGTTCGAACGTTTTTCTAATTTGAGAAAAGTTGTGATTGATTATTATTATCAATTCATACCTGTCTCTGATGAGTCTTTTCTCTGATCAAAACTCAGACAGTGCAAACCATGAACATAATGAAACTGGAATTCTGCTAATATAAATATCTCACAATACTGTATTGTGTGAACAGTTAAATTAATTTCATAGTTTATGTGGCTTTCTCATTTGCGGGGTGCAAATGTTCCACCAAAACAAGTTCCTTCCTGAGATAATTTAGCAGGGCCACCCTCACTTAGAGCCACCCAAGACAATTGTGAGTGGTTTTAAGAAGTGCAAACAACCCAGAGCGTTTTTTTCCTCCTATCCCAGAATGTATGTATGGAGTAGCCAGACCTTACTCCGCAGAGCTGTGGAGATAGGTCTGGAAATAGAGACTAAACTTTTTCTAAAGCAGCCATCTCCTAGCAGCACTTGGTAATACAATTCCAGCACCCCAGTAAGAATTATCTCCATGCTATTATGAAGCTACTTCCCGGGTAGGAGCTCGCAAAACTCCCCAAATACCACTTCATCCTTGCTCCTCAGCAGCTTCACCTGCAGCTGCTGTGGTCAGACTAAGAACTGTCCCTGAAAGGCCATAACATCTATTAATGTATAAAATCACAGGATCTGAAAAATAAAAAAACACCATGCTTGTAAAGTGTTTTTTTTTTTTAATATAAAGTACCTTTAACAGTTGATCAAATAATTTCTCACATACATATTCATACATCCACAAAGTAACAGACTGCAGCATCAGCACTCTAGTAACACGAGTAGCTGTGACTTTTCTTCAACAAAGGTTCTTGTTTACACAGTATGTTTCACAAATGAAAAGGAAGGGAAACCATAATAACTTCATCATCATTATCATCATAAGCTTCATATGTTACACGATCGTTTTTGTCTCGTACGTGTTGCAAGATAAAATATGGCACATAGTTATGAGTTGATCAATGATGAGAGCATATATAAGAGTAACACTTTCTAATTCAAGAAAAAGGTTCATTCAGAGGACAAGTTTCCTTTCCTCGCCTCCTGTCCTTGCTTCCTTCCTTCCTCTTTTTCATTGTCCCGGCACAGCTGGAAGGACCGGAGCAGGTGGAAGCAAAAGTAATGAAAAATCACAAAGGAGTTTTGCTCATCAGTTCTTTTGTTTCACAGATTTCATACACTTTGTTTCTCATCGTGTATGTCAAAAGCTGACATCTGGCATCCACATGGTGTTGATTAATCAAAATATAATACTCTGTGTGTGAGTGTGTGTTTGTGTGTGTGTGGGGGGGGGGGGTGTTCTGTACCAAGGATAAGGTGTCACATTTTAATTTAATATAGAAATAGTACTGACCGCTCGGTAAATCCTTTTTTAAGAGTTTAAAGGTTAGTTTTAGCCTTCCCTAAACCAGAAGAGCAAAAGTGTGAGGAACAAAAGACTAACTAGCCAACTAGCTACAGTAGTAACCCAGCTTTACTTAGGTCAGTGGTTCTCAAAGTGGGATCTGGGGACCCCCAGGGGTCCTTGAAAGGGTTTCAGGGGGTCCCCAGCACAAAGGGGAATAATTTATTTTCACTATAATTCCATCCATAACTAACAATGAATGTACGACTATTTTGGGCATGGGTGTCATACACTTATAAAACAGCATTTTATAAGTTGTCCGTGGTCTAATTTGCGTCAGTTTAGGGGTCCTTGACGTGAAAAAGTTTGGGAACCACTGAGCTATGTTATCAAGTTAGCAGCTTGTTCTTGCTCTTTACTAGATTTGTGGCCGTTTACAGCGAACCTAGCCAACGTTACTGGAGATCATGTTACTTTTGTCATTTTACGCTCGTAAACTTAAAAAAGTGAAACTAAAAACAGTCCCATCTTACATTTGTCCTTATCATAGTTATAATATTAGGACTAACTATGTCTACACTGAACTAAAAAACAATACTACTACATGGATTTTCAACTGCAAACTTTTTTTGCCAGTGACCTCACAGCTTTAGCTTCAGTCCTTTAGCATGCATCAAGTGCATATTTAAGAGCCCCTTTACCTCATTTTAAAAACGAGTCGGATAAAAATAATAAAAAATAGACTGAATATATAACTTTTTAGCCAACTCACTGAGCTAACATTAGCTTAATTAGCTAGCTACAGCAGATAAAGTCTGCCAGCAAAAAGCGACCAATGCCAGCTAGAAAGTAGAACTGCTTTTGTCTACCTCTGTCTGAAATCGAGGACCCATAGTTTCATTCATCATAAATCTGCCACCATTATCATTGTAAACTGTATGTGGTGTGGCAACAGCAACTAAAGGTGTCAGGGCTTAGTGAACGGTCAATTATTACTTTAAGATTTACCACAAAGAATCCAGGTAACAGACTAACAGACAAACTTGATTTCAACATTCCCCATTCCTCTACTAAATCTGGGTGATAGTCAAGTCACTATATTGTAGACACAGACTTCTTTCAGTAAAGCCCATGTCTTGCTGGGATATAATCCCCATTTAACCTACTACTTCTTCCAGTTATACGGAAGAAGATTAGGGCCAATGTAAACAAATTATTTGAGTTCTGAGTTTAAACTTTAGTACTGTAGGTTCCTTTTTTTTTTTTTACTAAACTTTCAACTCTGAATTCTGGCTTAAAACTTTAAATTCAGATTTCTAAGATTAAAGTCGGAATTCTGACTTTAAGCTCAGAACCCAAATACGTTATGTGACATCGCGCTTATCTTCTTCCGTACAGTTTGGATCAAGAGTACAACAAATTAAGAAAAACAATGATTATTCCACAGTCATTATTGGAATGCTACTTGTACCGTTCACCCGTCAGAAACAGCTATAGCAAGAAGGATATGTAAACAAGCTTGTTTGCCATGGATTCATTCTTCATATGCATATTTGTCTCTGAGGTCTGACTCTGCATCAAGGCTACAATATTTTTTACTGCAGCCCAGTTGGTTATCATCTGAACGCAAAATGCAACCAAAGCTAAAACATCACCTGCATCGTGGACACACCTAGTCTGGAAACGCGCTGTTTTGTTGACAAGCTTTTAAAATCCAATTCCCCATGTTGAATCAAATGTCATTATTCATAAATTATAAATTCTCTTAACAGACTGCTGAATGCTCCAGCGTTGGATGAATCCAATATTGTCAAAGTGACACATGAAACTTCACACTGTGTGTTAAAGTCACAAGCATTACATTTTGATTTCACGTCCCTACCATTGGAACAAAGTCCCATTTGTCTGGTCGACATCTCCGACACATGACGTAGCAACATTGTGAAAAAGTGTATTCATGATTCCTTTATAGTCTTTCTTGTTGTCAGCAGTCAGAGACTTTTGAGTTGGCTCATGTTTCTTTGTGTGGTTTTTGTATGAACAAATTAGTCTTTAGAATGATATGGCACAAGATCTCTGCCCTGGTTGAGAAGGCAGAGCTTTTCTAAAATTGAAGACTGTTTATTGGCTTCGTTAGACAAAGTGATGTGACATCATCAAGGCGAGGAATCTCTTGAGGCACTCGGTTGATTTTTTTGACGTGAAGTTCAGTCGTATAATGTCTTCAGTGGCTTTATAGGGAGCTTTCCAAACTTTGAAAAACGAATCCTGGTGATGTTACCAGGGTCATCTCTGCTTGGGTTCAAGAATTAAAGCTATAGTGCGTAGTTTCTGTCGCCCCCATGAGGAATTCTAAGTAATGACAACAAAAATGTCAGCGCGTCCACATGATACAAGCCTTACGTGATCGCGCATGCGCCCCCACCCATCCCATCTCCACGAGGTCGCTAGTAGCCAAGGAGGACATGGAGGATTAAAAAAGCATGATGGATTCTTCAGAAGAGGTCATTATCTTCACTAGAGTTTTTGTGTGTGTGAAAGTCACCAGACAACACAATCTTCTGAACATAGCCATACTGAGAAATACAGAGAGAGCTGTGTGGAGCTGATAGTCTTAATTAGCTTTGTAACAACTCATTTGGCAATGGCTTGAATGTAACAGACGTTTACTAATATCAAAAAGTTACGCCCTAAAGCTTTAAAAAAATGTTTACTGAAATGTTTACTGAAAGCAAACAAAATGGAGTTTTGGGGTTTGAAAGCATGTATTATGGGAAATGTAGGATCCACCATTTTCGGAGCTTTACCCATTATAGCAATTCAAAGTCTGGATATCTTGGCATCTGCTGCTTCAACCCTATTTATCTATGTTTTTGTGTCTGAGTAATGGAGAGAACAATCTTTGAAATTGGTCCAGCATAAAGCAAGGCGAAACAAGCTACAATGTAAGTTATTAAGCAATTGCGCACCTTCAATTTACGTCCACAAAAAGTGCTTGTCTTACCACTGAATCTTACTCTTTAACAAAAAGGTCTATCTTTGAAGAGATTCTTTCCATAATGTTGTCAGAAACTTAGAATAATAATCTGAGTCTGTCAGTGGTAAAACAAGCACTTTTAGTAGACGAAAATCGACAATGCACATTCCCTCAACACTGGACCAATTTCAAAGATTCTTGTTCACATTAGTCACTTAGATACAAAAACCTAGAAAAATAGGGTCCAGGTTAAATAAAAAGCAAATTACCCTTTAATTATCCACTAAAACTGATTGACACTTGCATGGATTTTTAAGTTTTGCCCACCTAGGCTATTAGGTATTGGTTTCTGAGGGGGGGAACTGCTTGATCTGGGTGGGGTCTTCTATGCCTCTTAGCACCATGGAACCAAGAACAGCAGAAATCCCAATGAAGGATCGGTGCTTGGGCTTGCCTTTATCGGTGTATGTGCAGCATAGGCAAGGCTACAACTAGCCTGTCACACATTTCCTTCATTAGAGAGCTTGTGCCAAGTCGCCTGGACGTCACATCACTGAGTCTAGCTTTTATCAGTACAGCGCGGCGACTGCTCAGTCTCTTCTGTAACAATAAGTGCAGTGTGCCCAACACAAAGCAGCATGCTAGGAAACCTATAGAAGCACACATGCATGTCAAACAACTCG
This sequence comes from Sander vitreus, assembly GCF_031162955.1. NCBI lineage: Eukaryota > Metazoa > Chordata > Actinopteri > Perciformes > Percidae > Sander > Sander vitreus. The sequence goes on along the minus strand of NC_135869.1, from coordinate 6,396,056 downwards.
GGGAATAACTAAGCCATCAGGTCAACGGACCAGAGAGTCTCCACATATGGGTCGGACTGGTTGGACCGCATCAGACAGGACTGGACTGGAGCAGGTGGACGGAGAGAGAAGGAATCTGTGTTGTTTTTAGTTTGTCCGAGTGAAGGAAAGAGGAGACACTTCACACAGCAGAGGAGGTCCCTCGAGCCGAGTGGCGACAGCAACATCAAAGCATTGTTTTGGAAGAAAAAGTCACATCTATACTTGTGGCGTCTGAGCGCACACACCTGGAATATATTCACATGTTCTTTCATTCGGACGTGTGTAGCTGAATGTGTCCTCCATGCCCCTGCTCCACCAATCATTCACACAGTATAAAGCATACAAGATGAGAGCAGTGTTTGAAACCAGAAATCTTTCTTTTTCTTTCTTTCTTTTAGAGCTATTAAATCAATCGCTAACTATTTTGATAATTGTTTAATCAGTTTGAGTCATTTTTTATGAAAAAAGTAAAAGTTTCTCTCATTCCAGCTTCTTAAACTGACTATTTTCTAATTTCTCTCCGTGACAGTAAAATGAATATCTGAGTTGTGGACAAAACAAGACATCTGAGGACGTCATCTTGGCCTTTGGGAAACAATGATCAACCTTTTTCCCCATTTTCTGATATTTTATCGACCAAACAACTAATCTTTCTTTCTTTCTCTCTCTCTCTCTCTCTCTCTGTGGTCACTCAGGACAGCACCAATATGGACAGCAGGAGAAAGTGCAAGGGGAGCAGGAAGGAATGAAATCATTTCCTGTGTAAAATATGCCCTGGAGGGGTCAGTATTGCATTTTCCCATATTTTTGTAAATGTAAACAGCTTAGAGAAGGGCATGTTTAATGATTATTAATCTGTGCGCAAGGGATTAGTTTGCGCACAGATTAAGCATTTCATATAAACATTTCAAATAAATAACTGATCTCCAAAATCACAGCAGATTGGACTGGATAAACCCAAATGTTCCCTTGATAGTACAGCACTTTATGTAAGATGTGGATGAATTAATCCACTACAGTACAATTACGCCAAATAGCGACTTAAATTTCACAGCCTGACAAGTTTGCCAACTAGTTGGGTTGTGGTTGATTCTAGCTCATCCATGTCGTGGTATTATTTAATGCTTTTAAAGTTTCAACAGTGGACCTCGAAGCCAGTGTTGGGGAGTGCAATTAGCTAAAGCAATAAGGGAAAGTGGAGTTGGCAATAAGCAGGTGGTCATGTGCAACGACATATGAAGTAACCTCATGCAAGGTGGTTCTTGATTTTCATTACCGGGACATTTCTCTATAGCGGAAATGCCTGGATGCTATCTCACAATATCATCCTATCAGTACACTGTATCTTTATATATATAATATTCACCCTTAATTCATAAATCTGTGTTGTCTGGTGTCTCTAAACCAATTCTTTTTTTCTTTTTCTTTTTTTATCAAAATGAGAGAAAAATAATTAAATGGGAAATTCCAGATTGCATTTTTTATCTCACTGAAACAGGGTACAGGTCAGACTGATGCATGTCTCTGAGCCTTATGCAAAAAATAAAAATGATAAATATCTCTTTCTCACAGCCTATTCATTTCACATCACCAGACTCAAACGGAGCGGTCATACAGAATGAAAATCTGCAGAATGCATCGGACTGTTTTTTCTTTCGCTAACTCGTTTAAAATCTGTGGAAACTCTGCGGGAAAATCTGATTGCAGTCATTTAAAATCTCTGGAAAATCTGCGGCGATGTGTTAACATTATGTGTTTTGTTTATTTTGTTAAGTTTGTTTAAAATCTGTGGAAAATCTGTGGAAAACCTGTGGAAAATCTGTGGAAAATCTGTGGAAAATCTGAGAAAAATCTGAGAAAAATCTGAGGAAATCTGTTTCTGCAGATTCCGTCTGGTCATGCACAGCACCAACCCTGCTGGCCAGGTGTCCTTAAAAAGCAAATGATGATATCTCTGACTTAAAGCTTGTTATTTTCAAATCCTGTGCCCAGTGTTCCAGGCGTTGGATAGCCTGTCACTCCTGAGAATTTCTGCCTTCAGGCAAGACACAGATCAGTTAGTGTATCTGTCTGTTTAGGTGGCTCATTTCCAGACCCAAACAGAATCTGCAGAAGTTTTCAGCAATGATCCAAAATGACAATCTGCAGAATTTAGCGGGCTTGGGGTGGCGATAAGATTTTTTTTTTTTTATTATTTGAAGGAAATCTGCGGAAAATTCTGCTCATTACCCAAACTCGGATGATTAAAACACTGTGGTTACTCCCAGAAGCTCTTTGTTCTGGGTTACAACAGGACATTTGGTAAATGGTGAACTAGTAGAGACGCCAGACAACAGTACTGCACCAAGGTATCCCTACGCTGCATTACATTAGTCCACTCCTTCTCAACCTATTAACTCCTTCTATCTTTCTATCCATCCATCCTTCCTTCCCCCTCCCAGCTCCCTCTTATCGGTCAAGCCCTATGAGGAGTTTGGTCTTCTCCTCTTCTTTCTTGCTCTCGTTCTTCAGGTCAGCAAACACCTGGGTAAAGAAGTGCGGGTCGGTGTTGATCTGCAGCATTTTGCCGCTCATGCGGTTGATGATCTCCAGGCAGCGGTCCCAGAAGGCTTCCTTCTCTGCCTCGACCAGGAAGGGCTTCAGCGGGTAGGAGATCTCGTTGCCCATGTAGGAGTAGGAAAGGTAGAGGCAGGTGAGCAGTGAGGCTTGCAGCTCGCGCTCTGAGGCCACCTCGGATGAGACCACATCGCGGCACAGCATGTAGAGGAAGACCACATTAGCCGGAGTGATGAAGCCCTGATCCTGCCAGCCCTGTAGCAGGAGGGAGCGGTCGACGCTGCGCAGCCACAGCACCGGGTCGGTCGGGGATAGACGCTTCAGTCTGTAGCACCGGCGGCACAGGAACTCACCCAGGCTGCGCATCAGTTCGCTGGTGGAGGCCTGGGTTGGAGAGAGAGAAGATAGGAGGTAGGTAGATAGGAGAAGATAGAAAGAAAAATAAGGGAAGGTAACAATGAAGACTAGGGAGAGGATCAGTGAAATGAGCCAGCAGTGAGTCTAAGTCAGTGTTTCTCAAATGGGGGCCCTTTGGAGTGCTGCAGGGGAAAGTGAGATTTTCTTTAAATGTCCGTTTGACAAATATTAATCATAATTGCTAATTGCTAATTCCCAAAGTAATTATACTGCAAAAAATGTTGATCAAAAACGTAAATAAGTAGCGATCAACTTACATTTTATATTCAATATTCCTATTTTCAATGTAATCGTTAAGTGCCCCAAACTGTCAACTGCTACAGTAAACGCAACTACACTCCCTTTTACTTGCGTTGAGTGTGAACAGGAAGCTAGTTTCAATATTGAATGACAGACTAATAGCAAGAAAAAAGATTTGGGTTTGAAGTAGCAGCAACACAGCTGTAAACACGTAGAATGAACAAGCCCATGTTTCTCACTAAAACTGTAAATTCAACTTATCAAAAGATGAATTTCAATGCTTCATTGGTGTTATTGTATGATGAAAGTGATTCTACAGTAATAAGGTTGTTGGTGTTTAGTATGTTATATACAGACGATGGTCTTGGCTGAAATATTTTAGAGACGGTACAGAAAAGCTTGAGAACCACTGGTCTAATTAGCTAGAGATGATAGAGCATAGGGCTCATTATTTCCAGAATGTATTCAAAACCGAGTCCCATGGTTCCGAATACATTACATTTCCGATTCGATATTAATTACGTCAGGGAAATTTCAGTTACAATACCAATTTTGCCTGGATACAAAAGAGATTCTGAGAGAACTTATGCTGTAAAGTGTATCAAATATTTTTTTTTTTTATAATGCATCAGGTCAATGTTTACATGAAGAATCAAACCCTGAAAAGGTTGTGGTGGGTTATACATCCATAGTGATTTGGGGATTTTATTAATCAATATCAGATCGCTCAAACAAAGATTGACTTTAATTGGAGAATGGATTACTTTAACCTAGCCCTAATACAACTACTCAAATATCGAAAATCTTTGATTCCAAAATAAAAAAAACAAAAAGTTAGTGTTGAGATTACCTGGACAATGACACGTTTTGGTGTGCCCGTTGCGGTAGACGTTTGAATCCCGGAACCTGTGATGGAATTCTTTTTGGCAGCAACAGTAGCTACGTTAGCCAAGGTCTTGGAGACGGGCAGGTTGGAGGAGGTAGTGGTGGTGGTGGCCGAGGGGTCCTGGCTTGAGGAGTAAGAGGAGAGGTTAGCGCAGGACTGAGACTTCTTCAGCTTCAGGCTACTGGAGGCTGAGTTGTCCGTGGCCGTGGCGTGGCCATCCAGAGGGCTCCCTTTCCCGCCGTCCCCGCCGTCTGCCTGCAACTTCTTGGAGCCCTTCCTCTTCGCCGATACAGCCACAATGCGTTTCCATGGCAACACACTGATGATAGAAGGGCGTTTGAGGGATTTTCCGGCTGCTGCAGCAGCATCCTTAGCGTTTTTGCTGTTCTGGACCGCTGTGTAGTGGCCTACAGTGGCCGGGCCGTCCTCAAACAGCACGGCCTTGCGGTAGCTGGGAGACAGAGACAGCACCGTACCCATGATGTCTGCACAACGGTTAGCAGTGGGAAGCAGTGGGGGGAAAGCTCTTTGATTGGTCGAGACAAAGAGCTTTGAGAGGACCAAAGTGTCTCAATTGTGGAGGAAGTCGAACCTGTGAGTGAAGAACAAAAAGGAGTGGCGATAGTCTCCATTGGTTACATTACATACTGTATAGTAAAAGATGCAACATTAAGCCGTCGACATCAAACACTTCACAGTTAATGACCAAATTATTAATTAAAGGGGAGACACTACAGGCAAAAACATAGTCTTTCAATTTTGAGTTGTTTTTTTTTTAACAACACTTTGTCTATTTGCACCTGTAAATGTATCCTAAATTCACTAAAAGTTAGCATTAGATAATGCTTTATTTGCATACTTTGACATACAATTTCAGAAAACTTGTGATACAAAAAATATTTGTCTTAATGTAAGTAACCAACAGGGGAAGTTTCATGGTGATAAAATGTTTTCCCTATTCACCTGCAGTGTCTCCCCAAGTTAATAAAAGGTTATGTTTTAATTTGAAGGGACAATCCCAACTCAAGGTCCACTTACTAGCCTTTTTTCTGAGCCTTTTAAGCGCATCTCAGGGTCTTCCTCAGCAGATGGAGTTTAATCAGTTTTCATGGCGATAACAACCTAGATAGTTACTGTTGGGAAACAACGCGATCGCGATTGTTTTGTGGTTCGAGTTTTGACTCCCCAGTGTTCCGAGTCCAAGTCCGAATCGGCAAAGAAGAGTCTCAGTCAAGTCCCGGTCGAGTCACCATTACCTGAGTTTGAGTCCGAATCGAGTCACGAGTACAGGACTCGAGTACTCCATCACTGCCTACATAAAAGTAGTCAGTAGTCCTCCAACTTCCGAGGCCCATTTTTACGAATGCTCGAGTCCGATTTAATAAATTCTCGAGTCCAAGTCATCAGCGAGAGTGTGTCCAAGTTGAGTCACGAGTCCAGTAGAATACTGACTTGAGTATTGCATCACTGTGAGACACACAAGGATATATCCATTTTCTAACAATCGCTCCATTCGCTTAGACGATGTGAGAGTAGAAAGATCCAAAGAAGAGAAGGATTGACTCAAGGTGTGTTGACACAGATACATCTTCAGGAAGGAAAACACTGTTACAATTCATGATACCAATTGAAGCAAATAAGAGAGGCTTTGTTCAGAGTTTTCACAGAATGGAAAGTAACAGATTGACAACAGCTACTTTCACGTTACTGCCGCCGTGCCCCAGCTACCATGACAGCGAACTCCATCTAATGAGGAAGAGGGTGAGATGCAGTTAAAAGCTCTAGAAAAAGCCTGTAAGTTTTTTTTTCCTTTTTTTTTTTTTTCCGTCAAGCTACTGTAAAACCAAGAATGTCCATTCACACTGTTGTCTTCAACTGTTATTGAGGAGAGAGCAAAGAGAAAACTAATCATGGTCCACTTATTACCTTTTCCCAGAGCTTTGGAGCACATCTCACGGTCTCCCCAAGAAGATGGAGACCTTACAATTTGGTTGAAAGCCCTGCAAAAAAAAAAAAAAGCTAATAAGTGGGCCTTGAGTTAAGTTTTTTCAAACCACTGTTTTTGATGTCTTGTTAGGGATTGAGTCAGAAGGAAACCTTTCAAGATTTTAAAAGGTAATTGCATTGCATTTTACAAAACTACTGAAACATTACGTCCTATGATCAAGTGCAAATAAACATAACATGCATGATCTGATGGCATTCCTTCACAGTAGTCACAGTACCAGTGTAATACATGCTCCTAATACAGCTGTCACATTAAGACGTCTGCTGTTTATTTTCTTGTCAAAGAAAATGAACATGCCTCGTTTGTTCAGCGGGAGCCACCTCATCAACCATGCACGGATTTCATTTCCACATGGTTATAATCTCCAATCTCCAATCAAACCTTAGCCTCTGTGATTAAACATTGTGTTGCTGATATCTCCCTACATAAAACATATTACGCATCGTCTTTCAGTCAGTGTAACACGGGCCTGCAGCCGCTCCAGTCTTCATCAGTATTATATAAGACCCAAGATAAGGCCACAGAGGCATGAGGAAAAAAAAAAATGTGCGCAAGCATCCATCTTAGCTTCAAAATGGAAGCCTTGAACACCAGGCTGCTTCACACACATAAACCTGTGCGCTCACACGGCCACAGCCTAAACACAACACACATGATGCTGTTGTCTTCAATGCTGTGTGATCCATTTTTGAGCAACGTAAATTGCATTTATATGAAGAGCTGAGCAGCCACACACCTGTGCATTAAGACGTTTTAAGTCTTTGGCTGTTCAGCTTCTTTTTTTTCAGGAGGGGGGGCTTTTCATTTGGTTGTTTTATCATGCAGAGCTGAACAAATGGCGTTGCCATACACAGCCAAACAAACCTGTATGTGTTCCTACCTTCTAATTAATCGGCTCTTCTTGTGAGATCCATGTATCACACCTTGACCCCCTTGCTGCTGAGCAAATACGGTCAAAATGTGAAAGCGCTTCCCAGCTGTCTCTGCTGTCCAGGGTCCAGGGCGTGAACACGGACTGTTCGGTCCCTGATTGTATGTAGACTAAGCCCCCAGCGTTTACAGGCCGACAGGTCTGTCTCCCGGCCGGTGGGCTACTTTTTTTTGTTTTTTGTTTTTTTTTGTTGTGTTTTTTTTTTCTTCAAATCTTCATTTATAAAAAGTCCCTCGCTCGTGGATGGGAACACAGACGCGAAGCGAAGGCAAACTGTGCTTCACTCCGTCTCTCGCAGCGAGTGGGAAGATGTCTTCCATTGAGAAGCGAAAATCTATACGGTGGCGATTAATGAGCGATTAATGAGCTGCTACGATGCTCGCAGCTTGGACCAACCTCCCTCTGACATGAATAAAAACAGCACATATCGCTCTAAAAAATCTCAATCAACACAAAAAGGGGGAGAATACCAAGTGAGCGAACGAGAAAAAAAAAATGGCCACTATGAATTCCAAAAATAGACAGCAGCTTATACCCTCAGCTATGTAAACCTGCCAGAGAGAGAGAGAGAGAGAGAGAGAGAGAGAGAGAGAGAGAGAGAGAGAGAGATACCCGTTGCTTTGATGCGGGCATCTGCAGTTATTCGGGTTGGATGTGGGAGTGAAACGGCGCCTTCTCATTGGCCGCTGCCGGGATACTGCAGCTGCTTGTCGCTGTCGCAGCCGTGCGGCTGAAGCCATTTCATTGGCCGTGGAAGGGCTCCAGCCTATCGGAGGTCCGCTGTCCGAGGTGCTGAACCAGATGTGTCAAAGCCGCTGCTGTGGCGGAGGAGGGAGGGAGAGGGAGGCTGGCTGGCTGGCTGCTTAAGATGAACACGGAGGATTTTATGAATCACTGTGAGTAGGCCGAGCCCCACTAACACTGTGGCAGCTAAATCCGCCTCCACACAAATGTGCAGAACAGTACAGTTGACAGTACACGATGTGCTTTACGGTGGAATTCTCCTCATTATTAGGGAGAGTCTATCTTTTCCGCCCAGTATAAATATGCTGCCATTTAAATGAAACCTACATAAACCCTCTTATAAAAATAGATGAGATACTCTATCTAGACCAATATATATCATAACAGTAACCGTACCTGTAAATGTATTAACATGTTTGTAAAATTTGGTACTACTAACAGGGGAAAAGGGTTTTATTGGTAGGCTTAAAATCGATGAAATTCACAAAACAAAATAGCAAAAAACAGTTGAAACTTTGTTATCAATAATAAAGAAATATTGGATGTATTGTAAGACCTACATTCAAATAAACACAACACCATTTTGTCTTCCCCTCCCCTCCTAATTAGTACCATATTACAAATATTTCTTGGAAACTTTATAGGAAATGATTAAGTAATTATGAACCTGTAAGGAGAAATCATAATTTCTGCTTCACAGTCATAATATCTTAAAGAAGTTTTACTCTCTTTGGAAATGTATTCCAAAGCACGGCTAGGTTTCTTTGGAACATTTTGTGGCTTTTAAATGGGATTGAACTGTTTCAGCCTATATATTGAGCATATATCAATTAACAAAGACAAAGAGTTGATTTGATTGGAGAAAAGATAATTACTGATTGTTGTTCAACACCTGATTACTGATCTGAGTTCTGAGTTTGAACTGGAGAGATGGTCTCTCATCCTATATGTGAGTGAAGTGAGAGAGAACTTTTTTTTTTTAAAGCAGCACCAGAACTGTTTGAGCAGAGTAAATTAGAGCTCACTCTGTGTTTTCTTTTGTTTACTACTTTTTTTGAAGACTGAAAATAAAAGTCTGACAGTTTTCTTCCCAACAAACGTCCTGCCGGCATGATGTTTTATCTTACTCGTGATTCCTCTGAGCTACAATTCACCTCACCTTACAACAATCTTAAGTTTGTAAAGTTAGTGGGAAACAGGGGCAAGGTAAACCCAGAGTCAAATTCCCAGGTATGTGTACATTTACAATAAAGCTGATTAAATCATAATTAGAATCAGTTATAATGGTAAGTGTAAACGCATACAATGAATTTGACTCTGGCTTTTTGTTACTCTCTAAGTCAACACAGAAATAGACGTATGGATAAAAACAAGGATAACAAAGCTGAATAAGGTAAACAAACATTTGACTTCTATGTACAGATATACAGTAATTATGTATATATAGAAGTGTAAATGTACATATACACATACATAAGCATAGACATAAAACTAGTGAATAAATTACGAATTAATATAACAGGTTGCTTATATATATATATATATATATATATATATATATATATATATATATATATATATATGTGGTTATGACAGTATAAAGGCCTACAGTATCTATTTGACATATATTTACTTAAATGATGTGTTTAACACTACAAAATATACAATTTATTTGGAAAGGTCGGTGTTCTGGACCTGCTATCTAATGGCATTAGCCCCATGGGCTTTCTCAACCATACCACATTTCCATGATACCAGTATGGCAGCTGTAAGCTAGAAAGTGGATTTATCAGAATGTCTTTCTTCCCTAAATGCAGCTCTACCCATGTGCAGTAGGCCACTGAGCTGAAAAAGAGGAGGGGGTTTGTAAAGCCTCTTCAACAGGATGCTGAGAAAAATAACAGCAGCTCAGCTCTCGACTATGATGTACACATGCCTGTGTAAATACATATATACACATTTCACTTATGGAGTAGCCTATAGAAATGAAAGTTGATAGAAATGGTGTGTGATGGATTTATTGAAACATTTGTTGGTTGATTTTCAAGTATCCACTGGAACAAACTCCTGCTTTGTCTATAAGTGATACATATATCTAGTCCAAGACAGCTTGTTTCAACAGTTTGGTAGTTAATGAACAAAAACTCAACAATAGACACATACCGTAAAATGCAAATTCTACACTGAGCAGGATACTATTTGAAATAGAGGAGTTAATCAGTAAATTGTAGCCTTCATGTCTTGTATTTAGCAGTATTTTTCATTTATAACCATTTTTCAACATGAGTTGCCAGTGTTGTTCAGAAAGTTGAAATGTCACAGTGAAATTGATATTAACACACTATAAAAGCTAAACAAAAATATATTTTACCTCTTAGATTCTCACACTGAGAGTTGTGTTTATTTGGAATGTGTGTGTGCAGCGTTAAAGTAGAGTAGTTCATAGCTTATATCAGTTAGGAAATTATCAGAATGCACTACTTCCTCTATAAATGTGGTTAAAAGTAGGGTAGCTCATTCTGTAAGGTCGGAAATATCTATCAGAATGGACTACTTCCTCTATGAATGTTGTTAAAAGTAAGATAGCTCATTCTGTCAGGTGGAAAATATCAATGAGAATGCACTACTTCATCCATAAATGTAGTTAAAAGTAAGGTAGCTCATTATGATAGGTAGGAAATATCTTTCAGAATGGACAACTTCCTTTACAAATGTAGTTAACTTACATTAAGACAAACATTACTGTATACTAACTAGGAATTATTAGCATGCAAATCCAACTAAACTAACTAACCTCATTTGTAGATGCAGAATAGGCTTTTGGTTTGTTGTTTGAATAAATCATTACAATGTATGTTCTTTTTTTCCCGGGCCAGTAAAGTTATACAAGGGGCCAGTAAACTCAGCTCAGTGCCGCCCAAGACGATTGTGATTGGTTTAAAGAAACGCAAACATTTCAAAGGTTTTTTTCTCCTATACCAGAATATATCTGAGGTGTAGCCAGACCTTACTGCACAGCACTGTGGAGATAGGTCTGGCAATACGAGACTACACATTGAGAGACACACACAGACAGCCACAACAGCATATAAACAGACACACACTAACAGTCTAAAGTGTCTTTTTGTAGGTGCTGCCAGCAAAAGGCAGAAAAGTCCTTCAGTTTTACTGATCCAATAACGTCAAGAACTTCTGGCAGCTTGTGTGGCTATTATTTGGGACAGAGCTCTTCATCTGTTGGCTACTTTAAACTGTTGTCATTTACTCCTGAAACTCACTTGGGCTGCAACTAACCATTGTTTTAAAATGGTGAAAAATGTGGATCAGAGTTTCCCAAAGCCCAAGATGACATCCTCAAATGTCTTGTTTCATCAACAACTCAAAGCTATTAAGTTTACTATCCCAGTGGAGAGAAGAAACTAGAAAATAACAAGCTGACATCACACAAGTTTCATTGTTTTTGATTCAAACGGATTAATAGATTTTCATATATTTGAGATGAATCTAAGAGTTGAATGTTTGCAGCTTTCTTCCTGAAGTAGAAACCCTTGATGTTGTCATTGAACTGGTGCACTTCTCCATGTACTCTGGTTAATAACGCAGCTGCGTCATTTGGCCACATGAGGACGCTGTTGTCCAGAGTTAGCTTAGTTAAAGCAGCAGAAGATCCACGGTTCAATCCCCGGCTGCATCAAAGATGGATGTCAGAAAAAGGTTGTTAAACAAAGACATGATAACTGGAGAACAGTGGGAGGTTTAGTAAACCATGTAGAAAGATATAGCTGTAAAACACCAACTAGAGCAATGTGTAAAATAAATATGGACAAATGTACATTAGCACAGGGACAAGTGGTGAGTGCATCACCCACTTTGTCACAACCCCCTGCAGTACTACAAAGTACCCTAGTACTCGTACGTACCCCTGTTTGAGAAACACTGCCTTGGAGGAAAGGGCTCAGACTAACTGCTGGACATGCTCTTTGTTTCTGAGCTTGGTCAGCCTGTTTCTCTTCAGAAAAAATAACTGACATGCTTTATTTAAAAAATGAAAGTGTCTCTGTGCTCTTTCTGGACTAGCTTCACTTCAGACTGGAAGTGAAAGAAAATCTGCTGCTTACCTTTAAAATATCTGATTCCAGATCAGATTAAAGAGGCGTCTCTTAAAATGATTCATGGCTTTTATCCCTACAAAGATACAGACAGGACATTAGTGGTGACTGCTCCTTTTGGAAACCAGCTCCTGAATATTTATTTTGGTCCTGTAGCTTTTCTATTTCCAACACAATGAATCAGAATTTTCCTCGTCATACCAAAGCTTTCTGTTTGCCCAATGCTTCCACCATTAATCTGATCCTGTTACTATCTAACTTTCATATTTAGAAGTCCAACATTGCAAACCACAAACCATCATTTTTAATCTTTGAAAATGAACTCAAACATTTCATCAATTCAATAATCTAAAAATAAGTAAGCTATTAAAAGCACCAACCTGTTGATGACGTGATTTATTTGCTGTTCTTCTGGGTTTCTGTTCTTTGTGTCTGTCGCTGAATGCTCTTTCAATAAAGAAGAAAAAAACCATCCGTAATGCTCAATCAATATCAGGATGCTCCTTTGTGAACCCTCGACCAATCAGATTCAGCAGCTTTTTGGCCTTTGAAACCATGAAGCGCAGTCAGCGCTGGAAGAATTATTCAGATTACTGCAGTAAAAGTATTAATACCACACTGTAAAAATATTCTGTTACAGTTAAAGTCCTGGATTGAAAGTACAAGTGTGTAAGTCTCATCAGGGAAATGTAGTTAAAGTATTAAAAGTAAAGAAAAATCATCTCATTGTAGAAAGTGTAAAGGAATCCAAACAGTTGTGTGTTTAATGGTCTGATCATTTCAACTGGACTTGTAGGCCGTTATATTGTTGGCTAGTTTCATTTAGAATAAAAGATCAGATTTTATAAACTACATGTGTTTAGTGTGCAGAAATTTTAATGTGTACAGTAACTAAAGCTGTCAGACTGATGTAGTGGCGTAAAAAGAACAATATTTCTCAAATATAAAGTTATAAAGTACAAGTACATTTGGACTTAAGGACAGTACTGGAATAAATGTACTTAGTTACACTCCAGCACTGAGAGCAGTGAACAGCACACAGGTGATTTCACTTCTTCTGGCTGATTAAACTCTGCTCAGGCTGAAGGTGGGCGGAGCATAGATGGGAATTACATATACACTAATCTTTTCTTCCAATAAGAATGATGAAGCTGTCATTAGTCCCGTCCTAACAGGAGGAAGATGTCAATCAATCAGTGTAACCCCCCCCCACACACACACACACACACACACACACACACACAATCAGTCAGATCACCTGAAACAGCTGTGTGGCTGTTGAGACCATAGATATATATAAAGGCTAGATGTCTCGGCCGCGCTGCTGGCCAATGGAGGTCAACGTCCGCACCTGACGGCCATCTTGCCACAGTCAACTCGCTCACTCGTAACATTGTGTTTTAATGGTGCGTGTACTTTTAAATAACCATAACTTGCTCAATTTTCTACCGATTTTCAAATGGTTTGGTTTGTTATAAACGTCAGAGATGTAGTTATGACACTGCATACTTATGAATAATTATAACATAGAGATCCATATGAAAATAGCATTAAACATAACAGATAGGTGCAATGAATATACACACGCAAGGTATTTATGTTAAATCAATATATAGGCTACTAAAACTCAGTGTACAGAATGGCAACATGAGATAAATATATATACTTTTATAATTTGAATATAACTAATATAATAACATTTGAATTATTACATGTTTATTTTAAACAAGTTTAAACTATTATAAAAGTGACATTTATTTACAATAAAAAATAGGTAAAAGATTTCCTTTTACAAATAGACATAAAGAAATGCATGTTGAAATCCCCACCCTGTAGAGAGAACTACACTACTGTGGAGGTATACACATGGAGGATAAACAATTCAATTCAATTCAATTTTATTTGTATAGCGCCAATTCATAACAAAAGTTATCTCAGGACACTTTTCAAATAGAGCAGGTCTAGACCGAACTCCTTATAACATTATTTACAGAGACAGTTATTAACAGTACCACCATGAGCAAGACCTTGGAGACAAGGGCAAGGAAAAACTGCCTGTTAAGAGGCAGAAACCTAGGACAGACCCTTCGGCTCTAAGTGGGTGGTTGTCTGACTCGACCAGTTGGGGTGAGAGAGAGAGAGAGAGATAGAGAGAGAAACAGAGAGAGAGAGAGAGAGACAGAGACAGAGAGAGAGACAGACAGACAGGTGCACAGCAACAACAGTATTGGCAATGGCAGTCAAGCAGGACCATGGCAGGAGGCTCCACTAGGATCCATGAGAACCTGCAAGACAAGAAAGCACAAGAACTCCGGGGAAGAAGTTAGTAACATGCATTAATGGGACATGAATGAGTGCAGAAAGAGAGAGAGAGGAAGAGAGGAGCTCAGTGCACCATGGGAAATCCCCCGATAGTCTAGGCCTATAGCAGCATAACTAAGGGATGTTTCAGGACTCACCTGATCCAGCCCTAACTATAAGCTTTATCAAAGAGGAACGTCTTAAACCTACTCTCAAATGTGGAGAGGGTGTCTGCCTCTCGAACCACAACTGGAAGCTGGTTCCACAGGAGAGGAGCTTGGTAACTGAAAGCTCTGGCTCCTGTTCTACTTTTAGAGACTATAGGAACCACAAGTAGCCCTGCATTCAGAGAACTTAGTGTTCTAAAAAAAGGTAATAGGGTACTATGAGCTCTTTAAGATATGAAGGGGCCTGACCATGAAGAGCGGAGGATTTTAAACAGACAGCAGCTCTGCTTGCTGGTCCCAACTCTGGGTTGGCTCTTTTGATTGAAAAGGTTGCCTACCCCTGGGTGTAGTTTCAATGTTCACACATCGTTCTCAAACTTTTTACACAGAGTACCACCTCAAATAATATTGGGCTCATAGACCTTTCTGGGTACCACCAAGATAAAGGATTTAATATAATAAGCCATATGATGCTCTCATTTGTTTGACATTCCACATGCAAATACTCACAACATCAGGTTGAGGTGCATCCTGAGACAAGTCCATTGGCAGGTTGTCTTCCGCTCTTCTAGAGGTGGTTGTGCTTCTTGTTGCTACCAGCTAAAATAAACATAAGTAAAGACGTTTTGAGTGTCTAAAATGTGCTGTAATAAACAACAACAAACACATTATATAACTTGCAGTAACAAAAACTAAAGTGACATTTACTCACATATTGATATATCAATCTTATACACCTTGAATTATTGTTGGTCAATAATACACATACCCTTTAAAGATGAGCTGGAAAGTTGAAAATGGTTGGCACAACACCAGCTTTAAGCCGGACATTCTGCCCCGTTCTGTCAAAGTCCTCACTCCTGAAGTGCTCACTGCAGAGCAGTGTCCTGTCAGAGGCAACAAAACCGTCCCTTCTTAGGGCAAGTTCCCACTGCTTCCTCATATTTCTGGTTTTGGGAAACCTAAAAAACGTGAGAAATGTACCCAGATATATAAATTATTGTCAACATTTCCAACCCTTTCCTTCTTTCAACATTAACGGTAAGGACAAAAATACACACCTAAATGATCATATGTTTGGGGTAATTGTATGTATGCATGTGTGCATGTATGCATCATGTATGCATGTATGTACTTTAGAATAAGACAACCACACTAAACTAGTTATAAAAAGGTGTCCAAAAGAAACATTCAGCGATTGTGTAAACAAACTTCTAAAAAGCCTTGGGTCAACAACAATCTTGTAATACTATTATGTCATAGAACCACTGTACCTGTGTAACAGGACCTGTATTGTACATACATCCACTAAGTAACTAACGATTATCCCAAATATCATCATAATATTGTCATATCTTACAGGTGAAAGGTGATCCCACAGGCTCTCGTTTTGAGACTCCGGCAATTGGAGCATCCGTAGGCTGCACACAAGTCTGGCATCTTCTCTTATAAAGACAGCAATTTCCTGTATCATAATGTAAGATGTTTTTAACAAACCAAACCGATTGGAAATCATGTGCAACTTAAGTTATATTGAAAAGAAAGAGCAATTCTGCCCCTCCCACTGATGTAAAATTGCTGGGTAGCAGCTAAACTGTAACATTAGCTGCTACTAGGTCTCACTCAAAGCTTCTTATTAGCCAGCTAGGCTAATAACTGCAACCACACTCACAGCTTGTTGTTATTAGCCAGCTAATAACTACAACCACATCCACAAAGATTGTAATTTAGACAAAAGATTAGTTGTCATAAAATCGTTATAGGTGTCAGTAAAACCTATATAATTGAACAACTCAATTGTGGTCTCAGCCTTGATAACTTGTGCAAGTAGTCGTGATACACAACTATGCTGCATGATTAAGTCGTTTTTTCGAAAAGAAAAGCTGCAATTTCAACATGTTCAAGCATCCAGAATTATAGCCACTTTAATAACGTTTGTAAGAAACCAAACCGTTTGTAAATCCGTCAAGATTTCAGCGAGATAAGAGCATTTGTGTTCGTGCAGATCACTCACCTTACATCAGGTACCACAGAGCCCGCAAGAAAGCTTGCCTGTGACAAGATGGCCGCCGGTGATGATGTTAGAGACTCTGCCGTAAGACATCTAGCCTTTATATATATCTATGGTTGAGACTTTAAAAAGGTTAGCAGTTTCCTCCAGAGCTCTTGGACAGCAGACTGCTAAACAAAACTATGGTGAGTCACTTTTAATCTCAAAACAGTGTGCTCTGTTCAACAAGAACACAACTTTAACGCTCAGAACAATCCCTCAGTTAAGTTGGAATATTATACTAAGTAAACAAGAAGCAGACAGGTAACTTGTACACAGATAAGTTCACATCCTAGATGTGTGGAACTGTAGTTTAAAGTAGAACTATTCAAAAAGCTAGTGTACTTTTTCTACTCAAACAAATGAACTCATGTTGCCTGTACATGTCATCACATTCCCTTAATTAAAGAAAAACACATTAAGTTCCACTTTTATCACCCTCAGTTCTCCAAGTCTATGCGACGCACAGCCCTCCTGTAGCTCTCAGTGCGCCCAATGCTAACCCTCCTGAAAGCCCAAAGTTTCAGCCAACTGTCCATATGCATCTGGGATGTTTCATGCCTTTTTACCTTCTCTGAGAGACACCTGCGGAGTCTGTGCTGCCATCAGATGGAACACACCATAATATGTATTCTTTTCTTTTTTTTTTCTTTTAGGAAACAAGCAGTGATGAGGAAATGAAGGAGGAAACTAAAATAAATACAGTTGACTGAATACTTTGAGTCAATCAGCAACATATCAACATATATATATATATATATATATATATCACACAGTGACTCGAATAAAAAAAAGTGATCAATTACCGAGTGATTTGATGAATTATAAGCTGTTTGATTAATTAATTAGTATTATTATTAGTTAATTAATGAAAACAGAGCCATGTTTAATAATTACCCTCGACCTACAGTCACAACATTGGCATTTATCATCTAAGGAACATGGCCTTAAGGGTGGAAGTAACAAAAAGTAATTGAAAAAGTCACGAAGATGCATGTGAATTGAAAAATAGAGTGGTTGATTATCAAGTGATTTGATAAACCTGATGTTTTATTTAAAATAGTAATAGTAATAATCAGCTGAGCTGTGTCACTGATATTTATCATTTACTTGCAGGCAATTTTAGTTACTTCCACCCCAAAATGTCAATCAAAATCTGTTTGTACTGCTCCATTTTTATCAATTAATTTCTATTACTTTCACCCCTTGTGGTCTCTCAATATCTTTTGGCCTAAGTCAGTCTCAACAACAACAAGAAGCAACGGTATGAGTTTCTAAATGAAGCAATAATGTAATGACAGAAAACTGCTCACGTCACTTAAAGGGATACTTCACCGATTTAGCATTTAGCTTTGTATCAGTAGAAACCCGGAAGTATTTTTGAATGACCGTGCTTCTCTCCCTCATGTCCCCCTGTGAGGGAGATCTCTGTATTGTGGGTCTGGAAAAAAGCCTCTTATGACGCAAAAATCGTCATTTTGCGGCATAAGAGTCCAACTTCCTCATATTTCAAACCCGCCCATAGGGGGTTGGACTCCGGCATTCTCCGAAATTCCACGAAACAGTGATCGATGCCTCTGGCCGGTAAAGGGACATCATCAGCGGGGGACGTTGAGCGAGTTTGCGGGTGGAAAACTAACGTTAGCCGGCCACCTGTTCCATCAATCCTGCTTGCAAGTGTCCGCTCATTAGACAACAAACTGGACTACATCCAACTTCAACGAAACTCCCAACGCGAGTTCAGAGACTGCTGTGTTTTTGTGTTGTGGAAACAATTGCTATGGACTATGCAGCTACCGCTCTGTGGCCGGGTAAGACTAGTGGAGGTGAGCTGTGTTAACACGGACTGCCTGGTGCAGAAATGGGGGTGCTTGTATCCAACTAACTGCTAACTGCCGACCATTTTACATTACACGCAAATTTGTACCAAGCGCTAATGCTAGTAGCTAGCTATGTGTTAGCTGAACCTTACGGAGCATATCATGTGTACTAAATGTAGCCTGTTTCGTATATCGTTTTTATATAATGTCATTTTCGTATATTTTAATTGTGTAACCAATTGAGCCACGGTGAAACGTTGTTTCGTGTATATGGTTGAAATGACAATAAAACACACCAAAGTTGAGTTGACTGTCTCACCGTCTGTCTGTAACGGTAGGCGTGGCTTGGGGGTAGACGCTAAAGCAGCGAAGCAATTGCATTCTGGGATTTGGTGTCTTTCATCCACATAAGCCAAAAACACATTTTCTGGCTTTTCTCGGCCTAGAAGCCACCAATTTAAAAAAAAAAAAATCACATTTCTACTACATAAGTGACCCAATTTAAAGATATATTCATCTTTCCAATGGTGAAATATCCCTTTAAATGAATACCATTCTTATTGTTATGATGTAACTCTACTGTATGCACATCATTCCCTTGTGTGTGTGTGTGTGTGTGTGTGTGTGTGTGTGTGTGTGTGTGTGTGTGTGTGTGGAAGGTGACGAGGCAGTGGCAGCATGGAGCGACTCCCCCTGCTGGCCGACATGGTGCTTTATCACTGCCGACATTCAGACCAGCCGGTTTTGGAGCAGCTGTCCCAGGCCAAGGTGAGAGGGGCAACACACGCACACACTGCAGTAAATACCTGATACATTTTTTGGGGTTTCTTACTCCACACAGCTGACCTTGGCTGGGGGTGAGAGGAGAAGAGAAATGTTTATTCACTCTCTGGAGCTCGGGCACAATGCTGGAACCCGAGCTGTTAAAGCCATGGAGGTGTAGTCTGGATTAGTCTATATCCTTGACGTTCCACTTCCATGATTGCTCCGCTGCCACAGGAAATTCCGCCGGATGCATGTATTTTCCGTTTCCTTCCGCTATCTTAATGTTGGAATTTTGAATTCGCTGGATTCATGAAGACTATGGTTAACTGCTCCTCAGATCTCTGCAGGCTAAATTAAGACAGATCTGTCCAATCTGAGTTTTTCCCAGGGATTTATTTACATATTCGTATTATTTATTGTTGACCAGTTTAGTAAATTTGGGTTGGTCATTTTCTACTTTCCATTCTGGGTAAATTATTCCAAGTTGAGCGCTTACAGAGGTTGAGACATGAGAGGAGCACAGCAGTGTCTGACTGGCAGTTGGGGCATTCTGAGCTTAGCAATGGTTGCTATGTTCTGCTGCTGTTGGCTGACTTACTCTGTTTGCTAGCTAGCTTATATGCTAGCTCCTCGATTAGAGTTTAACTTAAGCTCAAAATATTTTTTATAAAAAGTAAAAGTAAAATACTTCGACATAAAATACTTCAAAATATCAGCACAGTTACGTAGTCACTCACTTTGTAGAAAAATGGGTCTAGTTGGCAGTTAATGGTTTCTTTCAGTTGTTCAGTAAGTCTTTTCTTGTTTTCCTTTGTGTTTCTTTTTCTTCCTCAAGGTATAGTTTTCAGTGTAGATATTTGGGAGTTTGTCTCATTTTTATTCAAAAACAAAAAAGTTACAAAAAAGGACCAAATCTGGAGCTCATTTTGGTGTAGCTGCTTCTTATGGATCTCTCTCTCTCTCTCTCTCTCTCTCTATCTGTCTCTTTGTGTGTTTGTATGTCTGCCTGCCTGCCTGCCTGTCTGTCTGCCATCAGGAATCAGGAGTCAGGAATCAGCTGAGGAAACAACCAGTCCTAACTTTGATGAGTCACGATTTTTAGAAATCACACTGACTTTCTTGATTTACAGTAATTTACATATTAAACTCATACATACCATGTAATGGATCTAAGGGAGCTGTCTTTAATTACTCCAGGCCATTGTGATGAGGGCTGCGCTTCAAACTGCACATCTAACCTGGAAGATCTGCGCTTCCCGTTACCCCTGTTTCCCACCACCCTCACCGTCCGGTCAGCAGAGTCGGGGCATCTGCTCAGAAACAGGAAGTCAGACACCATGACATCAGTTTCATCAGCAGTTGATCCTTACAGCCTCCAAGTCTTTGCTCACCCGTTACTGACGTGGTCGTATCGTACACTACTATCAGCTGACGGCTGGTCGGTTGCCCAGCAGGAGTCGGTAACTATGGCATATAAATGTAGCGCCAAGTCCAGCATCCCATGGACAGAATCGCTCTTCTGACGGCGAGCTCAGCTGGAGATGCCCAGCCAAATTGACCTCTCTTCTCGCCCTCTGATGAGCTTGAGCCGCTGCTGCCACCGTCCCCACACAGCCTGTATTGCCACAAACTGGATTTACATGCAGTCAAAAACAGTTCAAAAGTGCTTCCACTTTAAAGTTTAACACACCTCATCAACAAACCCTTAGTTTTTTCAAGGTAAGGAGGGAGGACAAAAGACAGAGGTGAGTGACAATGCTACAGTGATCTACGAAGCCCTGCATCATCGCAATGTGCACACACCAGACTGTTCAGCTGTCAAATGACTCAATGAAGCGGAAAAATCATTACATGGCTCCCTTTTCAGTGCCATGGACAGCCCAGCACGAAAGCAACTAGGACAAACTGACAAGGGGAAAATACAAATGGGCTGGTCTAATATCTGGAGGACTGATGAGGAGATGGGGGGGCAGTCAGGTGATGGGGAATATCTGCTTATTATAATGTCCGGCTTAAAGACTGCTTACTTTGCTAATCCAGATGCTATTATGGTAGCTAAAGCAATAGTAAGAGAAATAATACCAAGGTATGGGGTACCAGAGAAGATTTACAGTGATAATGGAACACAATTTGCGAACAGTGTTATTTCACTCATGGCACAAATGCTAAAAATAGATCTGAGAAATCACTGCGCCTATCATCCACAGTCAGCAGGGCTAGCTGAAAGAAATAATGGCACAATTAAATCTAAAACAAGACTATGGCAGAGACAGGAACGAATTGCACATTACACCCATAGCTGCTGGCCTAACACCTTTTGAAATGATGTATGATAGACCATATAGCATCCCTCAGCTAAAACAATTTTCCAGACCTGATAAAGAAAGGGTGACACTAGCAGACTACATGGCACACATGTTAACAAAGAAAGAGATCTCTTCTGCTAACTCTATTCCAGGAGAAGCCCTAACACCAGAGGATCCAGTGGTGAAAGCAGGAGACTGGGTGCAGATCAAAGTGATAAGGAGAAAGACCTGGTCCAGTCCTAGGTGGGACGGTCCATATCAAATTCTACTCACTACTGCTACAGCCTTAAATATCGCTGAAAGAACCACCTGGATTCATCTGTCACATTGTAAAAATGTATTTGGGTTGTCTGGGGAGACAGACCAGGCTGAGAAACCTTAGATTCACCGATCCGCCAGTGGTTGGGGGAAGTCTAGGCTACAAAGGGGCTCCATTTAGGTATTCTTAGCGGGCCATCTCAAACCCAGTGAAGAATTCAGATCCCAATCATTTAGAGGAAAAAGTGTACAATAAGGGCTACCAGTAAGGGGTCTCCCATCAGAAACCAAAAAAATACAATGCCAAGGCCGAAACCATGGCACCCGTTTAGACAACCAGGCTTGTGCGGGTTAAGAGGAACATTATGCTTCATTGTAACAATAGCTTTAATCATAGTGATCCCCATAATGTGGTACAAAGCTAAAGAATCCAAAAACACCCAGATGCACAATGCCATCAGACTCGAAAATGGTACAACACTGTACCGACCCAAGACAAAGTAGCTATGGAAACAGGATTTGCTGATACAATTTACTGGTTAGAATGGATGATGTACACTGCAAAACAAGCTAATATTAACGATTGCATAGCATGTTCCACTGGGAGACCACAGTTAGGCGTCATCCCACGTCATGCCACAGGGTTG
Organism: Sander vitreus; assembly: GCF_031162955.1. NCBI lineage: Eukaryota > Metazoa > Chordata > Actinopteri > Perciformes > Percidae > Sander > Sander vitreus. The sequence goes on along the minus strand of NC_135869.1, from coordinate 6,373,830 downwards.
CAATATGTCCTTACGCCGCCTTCCCACTGGCACTTGAAATCAGCTCCGTAATACGCAATACGCCCCCAGCGGACGTCGTACTACACCGTTGAAAAGCTTCGGAAGTGACTCACAAAAATGGCAGAGAGACTAGAACGACTGATAAGTGTCTGAATGTACGATTCTCTATGACCTCTCTTATACAGATATAAATAGAAAGGCTGCTACGTGGAGAAAGGTTGCCCAGGACGTTGACATGTCATGTCGGTTAAATGTGATACAGCGGTATAATGCCAATAGTTCGATGTCTGTTGCTAGCTAACAAATTAGCATTAGCAGGTTTGTTTATCAGTACCATAGCAACGCTAACTTCCGCTGGAATTTTTTGAACGCATCCGGATGACCAACTGACACGATATTTTTCGCACCGCACTCGTTCGGACCCGGTTCAGACCCATTCGCATGCGGTCTGCGAATCTCCATAAGAAATGAATGACTTCCGGTCGTATCAAAGCCATATCGGAGCTGATTTCAACTGCCAGTGGGAAGGCGGGGTTAGTCTGTTCAACATAAGTCTTACACCTAAAACGGAGCAATACAAATCACTAAGTTTATTGTTTCCTCCAGTAAAGCCTGTCTTACCACCTGTTGCTTCAGCTCTTGCAGGTAATTACACCTGTTTCTCGAGGGCAGGACAGGGAAAAAGTGTGCACAGCGTGAGCTCGTCTTGGTGTTCAGAGAACATTGACATCACTGCCGATAAAGGTAATTACTTAGCCTCATGGTTTGTTAATCAAAGCACCAGTAGAGCTGATGTGTGGTGGCTGTGTGGAGACAACAAGCTGCGACCTAGATTACCTCCACTGTGGACAGGAAGCTGTGCTTCAGTACAGCTGTTGATGCCGTTCCAACTTTTCCCAACAGGAGACTTCAAGAACTTATCTTCCATGCTCCACAAACAGCACGCGAACCATGTCCCATACCAAGCTAAAAGGGACGCTCCTGGTGGCACTTTTTATGACAGGGTGTACATTGATAAACTCTGTATACCTAGAGGCATACCAGACAAGTTCAAAGCATGCAACCAGGTTGGCGCAGGTTTTGAGTCATTCCTTTTCTGGTGGGCAATCAACAAAAATGTGGATTGGATGAATTACTTGTATTACAATCAACAGCACTTTGTCAGTTACACACGTGAGTCAGTTAGGTCCAACTTCCCTGATGGCTTGGCAAAATGGGATAGCCTTAGATATGCTGTTGGCTGAGAAAGTTTGGCCGTCTTATGTTTGGGACGTATTGTTGTACCTTTATTCCAAATAACACTGCACCTGATGGCAGCATCACCAGGGCCCTAGAGGGCTTAACCTCCTTATCAGAAGAATTAGCAGAAAACTCAGGCATAAATGGCCCATTCAAAGACTTCCTGGAAGCCTGGTTTGGAAAATGGAGCACTTTAATTTGTTCTTTGCTTGTCACGGTACAATGGCAGACCGAAAAGCACGACTCAGAGCAGGGAGTACAAGGTAAGGAGCTTTATTGTCCAGAGAACAATCCAGGCAAAGGTACAAAATCGGCAGGCAGTAGACGTGGTCAAAAATACAAACAAGAGGTCTAGGTAATACTGGAAAAACAAACACTGGGAAAAAAACGCTGGAGAGTGAGACACACAAGGTTCTAATTCAATTCAATTTTATTTATAGTATCAAATCATAACAAGAGTTATCTCAAAACACTTTGCAGATAGTGTAGGTCTAGACCACACTCTATAATTTACAAGGACCCAACAATTCTAGTAATTCCCCCAAGAGCATGCATTTAGTGCGACAGTGGCGAGGAAAACTCCTTTTTAGGAAGAAATCTCGGACAGACCCAGGCTCTTGCTAGGCGGTGTCTGAAGGTGCCGGTTGGGGGTGTGATGAATAGTGGCAACCAAAATTTTGGTGCCACCTGTCTCTCTTAGTTATGCTGTTACCTAGAAATGCTTGTTACTAACCTAGCTCTGGGGAGCTTATTCCCCGGAGTTCTTATGTTTTTTTTTTCGCCCAGCATGTTTCCTTGGATTAAGGAGAGGAGCCTGGTCGGGCTAGAACTCTCCCCAACCGGATCGGGCTGATTATATTATTGATTATATGGTAAATGAATCTGACGACTATGACGAGGAGCAGGTGGGCCGGGCTAGGCGGATGCTGCAACTCCTCACTCCCTAACTGTAAGCTTTATCGAAGAGGAGAATTTTAAGTTTACTCTTAAGGCCCAGATACACAAAGCCGACGGCCAAACGTCGGCAGAAAAGGCAGTTGGGCTGATCAGTCTCCCCAAATTGGTCAAAAAAGTTCCTTGGAACACACCAAAGCGACGAGACGTAATATGTTTCCATAACAGCAGGCGGCGCTAATCTTGCCACCTTAACCTGTCTGTCTTAGTTATGCTGTTATAGTTTTAGACTGCCGGGGGACTTCCTTCTTTTGACACACTGAGCTTCTCTCTCCTCTCTCTTTCCATTGTGTGCATCCATGTCCCAGAAATGCTTGTTACTAACCTAGCTCTGGGGAGCTCATTCCCCGGAGTCCTCATGTTTTTTTTTTCGCCCAGCATGTTTTCTTGGATTAAGGAGAGGAGCCTGGTCGGGCTAGAACTCTCCCCAACCGGATCGGGCTGATTATATTATTGATTATATGGTAAATGAATCTGACGACTATGACGAGAACAGGTGGGCAGGGCTAGGCGGATGCTGCAACTCCTCACTCCCTAACTATAAGCTTTATCGAAGAGGAGAATTTTAAGTTTACTCTTAAGGCCCAGATACACAAAGCCGACGGCCAAACGTCGGCAGAAAAGGCAGTTGGGCTGATCAGTCTCCCCAAATTGGTCAAAAAAGTCCTTGGAACACACCAAAGCGACGAGACGTAATATGTTTCCATAACAGCAGGCGGCGCTAATCTGTATTGTTGCCCAAAAATAAAAACCGGCAGCTGATTGGACGAACGCGTCACGTGGGTCTGGTTTCTCCGGAAATTCAAAGACAGACTGTCATGGCTGCTTGTTCAGAATACGAATCAGATGGGTCATTTGAGTCCGACTGCCGGCAGTACCCACCCCGCCGATTCATATCAAATCGGCCAAAATGAAGGATGACGGCCCCTCAGACGGACGACGGCACGGAACACACCAAACAGACTCGAGTCACTGACCTCGCCAGACTGTCCAACTGCCGATTATCGGCTCTGTGTGTCCGGTCCTTTAAATGTGGTGACGGTGTCTGCCTCCCAGACCCAGACTGGGAGCTGGTTCTACAGGAGAGGAGCCTGATAGCTGAAGGCTCTGGCTCCCATTCTACTTGTGGAGACTCTAGGAACCACAGGTAACTCTGCATTCTGGGAGCGCAGTGCTCTAGTGGGACAATAAGGTACTATGAGCTCTTCAAGATATGATGGTGCTTGACCATTTAAAGCTTTGTACGCTAGAAGAAGGATTTTAAATTCAATCCTGGATTTTACGGGAAGCCAATGCAGAGAAGCTAATACTGGAGAAATATGATCTCTTTTCTTAGTTCTTGTCAGAACATGCACTGCAGCATTGTGGATCAGCTGGAGAGTCTTAAGGGACTTATTTGGGCAACCTGATAGTAAGGAATTACAGTAGTCTAGCCTGAAAGTAATGAATGCATGGACTAGTTTTTCATCATCATTTTGAGACAGGACGTGTGTGAAAAAAGGCTGTTCTTGAGGTTTGTTTTAAGTCGGTGTTGAAGGATATATCCTGATCAAAAATAACTCCTAGATTTCTGACAGTAGTGCTGGAGGCCAGGGCAATACCGTCCAGAGTAACTATATCTTTGGATAATGAGGTTCGGAGGTGTTTAGGGCCCAGCACAATAACTTCAGTTTTGTTTGAGTTTAACATCAGAAAATTGTAGGTCATCCAGGATTTTATATCTCTAATGCATGCTTGAAGTTTAGCTAACTGAATGGTTTCGTCCGGCTTGATTGATAAGTATAGTTGGGTGTCATCCGCATAACAGTGAAAGGTAATTGAGTGTTTCCTAATAATATTGCCTAGAGGAAGCATATATAAGGAGAATAGAATTGGTCCAAGCACTGAGCCTTGTGGAACGCCATGGCTAACTTTAGCACACCTGGAGGATTTATCGTTAACATCAACAAATTGAGATCGATCAGAGAAATAGGACTTAAACCAGCTTAGAGCGATTCCTTTAATGGCAACTAAATGTTCCAGTCTCTGTAACAGGATGGTATGGTCAATAGTGTTGAATGCAGCACTAAGATCTAATAAGACAAATACGGAGACAAGTCCTTTGTCTTAAGCAGTTAGAAGGTTGTTAGTAATTTTCACCTGTGCCATCTCTGTGCTATGATGCATTCTAAATCCTGACTGAAAGTCCTCAAATAGACTATTGATGTGTAGAAAATCACATAACTGATTAGCGACTACTTTCTCAAGGATCTTGGAGAGAAAGGGAAGGTTAGATATACTGTAGGTCTATAGTTGGCTAAGACCTCAGGATTTAGGGTGGGTTTTTTCAGAAGAGGTTTTATCACAGCTACTTTAAATGACTGCAGTACATAACCTGTTAATAAAGACATATTGATCATATCTAGTAATGAAGTGTTAACCACGGGTAACGCTTCTTTAAGTAGCCTCGTTTGGATGGGGTCTAAGAGACAGGTGGATGGCTTAGCTGAAGAGACCTTTAACATTGGTTGTTGAAGTTCTATAGGATAAAAGCAGTCTAAGTATATGTCGGGTCTTATCGTTCTTTCTAGCAGGTCCTACGTTTAAAGGTGAACCGTTAGAAGTTGGGGGCAAAAGCTGATGAATTTTATCTCTAATTGTTATAATTTTATCATTGAAGAAGCTCATGAAGCCGTCACTACTCAGAGCTATAGGAATAGATGGCTCAATAGAGCTGTGACTATCGGTCAGCCTGGCTACAGTGCTGAAAAGAAACCTTGGGTTGTTCTTATTTTCTTCTATTAATGATGAGTAATAGTCTGATCTGGCATTATAACAATCTCGCAACTGAAAAGTGACACAAGGGGAGTATACATACACTGGGACCGGGGAAGACGATTACACACAGGTGACACACATTAGGGAAGGGAGGGTAATCACATAGGTGGGAAATCAGACAAAGATGGGAAGCCAAGTGACCTGAAACAGAGACAGACAGTGGTTAGCAAAATAAAACCGGAAGTCAGAGACAACAAACAAAACACAAACCAAGCCTGGGAACTGGATGCGACATTGCTAGTGATCGAAAACATTTTGACAAAAAACATGTGTCATCAACTACAACAAGGGGACAATGACAACGATGAGACCAACATCTAATTAAAATGTTTAATGTTGACGTGAATGCTTACTGATGTGTCATGCTTTTGTGTTTGTCAGTAAATTTTTCTTTTTTTTTATAAAAATAAATTGTCCTTTGCAGTTGCTGCTGCTCTCCTGGTGGTGTGCGGATGCTCTTTTGTACATTGTCTCTGAGGTTTAGCACCAAAATTGATCGAAAACATTTTGACAAAAACCATGTATCATCAACTACAAGTACAAATATATATATATATATATATATATATATATATATATATATATATATATATATATATAGAGATTATTTGTGACACATTAATTGTTTTGCAAACAGCAGTTTTCTTTACAACATTGGGGATGCAGAGCATATTAGTAAAGCCACTGTAAAGTGCCGTCAGAAGAGTGCATGTGACTAGCTCTGAAACGTGTGTTAAACGTTTTTGTAGTGTTCCCTGAACACAAACAGGTAAGAGACATTAAAAAAGAGTTTCACAGTAGGCTATTATTGCAGGTGAATGATTTAAACCCTTTGAAATAAAAAGATTATGAATTATAATTCTGTTAATGATGGTGCTGCAGCCTCAGAATGGGATTAGTAGGCATAGTTAGTAGGCACACTTTTTCGTAGTATTGCACCTAAATGAAATAGATTATAGGTTCAATACAATTTCACCAGTAATATTAGCCTATACTTATGATTAAATATGATATACACTATATTGGAATATACACTTTTACTCTAGCAGTAATTTTCTCCCACGCAAATTCTCTCTCTTTTGTAGCAGCCGCTGTGTTGTTTTTTTAACTCGCTGTATGTGAGCATGAGATTTCCGCCGACCCGTTTGTTTGTGGTTGTTACCATGGTGAATCGTTTTCTCATGGCTCCATTCATGCTGCCTTTTTATTGTGGTGGTGAACATACTCTGAGTTGATTGAACCAACTCATATCAGCTGTTCTGAAACCGAAAACTCAGAGTTTCCCATCTCAGGGTAAATCAACTCAGACATCAGGGTTAGACTAAGAGTTTGTTAAACCTCCTTCCTGAAATGGGGCCCAGGTGTCTAATAAGCATCTGGTGGCCTTTACTAAACGCCTGGTGACGTCACACGCTTGGTGGTGTTTATTAGAGGTGTTGTGGCGTTTATTAAACGCCAGGTGGCGCCAAGAACGGCGTTCAAAACGCCGTGAGAATTGTGACGTATTTTGACCCGTTTGGCTTTCCATACAGTCCTCTCCTGTGACGCTGTAGCAGCCGAGCCGCTGCCGGTTCGCTCCCGTCCCTCCGCCCGGCTGGCTGCGTGCTGCACACCGTGTTAAACGGGAGACATAGAGACACAGTGAGGGCACATAGGCGATCAAACCCCATGAGCGGATCTGAACCTGAACTATACGGACTGTGGATTTAAGGAGAGGAACGACGGACAAGTTGAATCTGTGACTGCTGCGACAGGGAGCCGCTCCAGACTGCTGTCCAGTTAATAAGGTAACCAAAACCAGCTGAGCTGTTTTTCTACGCATGGTAACCAGATAACGAGCTCGGTCACCAGATACGTGATGGTAAATAAAAGAGGAGAGTGAGGAGTGACCTCCAGTTGGTGGTCATCATCATACAGCATCACAGTCATCATTAGAAACACAGTCTGTGAACTGCATCCCCTCTGTCCTCCTGAAACTTCAATCAGTCTGATGCTTCTCTCCAGGGTGAGGGCTCCAGCTTTTAAAATCCAACATAAACACACAGTTCTGTGACCAGTGAGCTGAATTAATGTGGGTTTTACCAATAATCTTTGAAGGGATTTTTTTAGTGTGCTGGAGATGCGTGCTGCATCAGAGCAATGATGCTGTCTGTCTTAAACATATTCTGTAAATATGGAAAATGAGATATTGCAGTGCTCAGAGCTATGGCGGCTCTGCTGTGTGTGTGTGTGTGTGTGTGTGTGTGTGTGTGTGTGTGTGTGTGTGTGTGTGTGTGTGTGTGTAAGTAATTACAATGAGACTGTTTGGAAACACACTGTGCAGTTTGTGGGTCCTTCCAGTGTGGCTTGCAATGTTGCCTCATGTCTCTGTACATTCTGCCCCTGCAAGACATTTCTCCCTCTCTCTCTCTCTAACATATACACACACACACACACACACACACACACACACACACACACACACACACGTACATATACAAACACAGAGAGCAGAGTTCAGTTCAATGAGCTTTACTGATTTAATAAAACACATTTTCACACTGTCTTTGTGTTTCTGTTGTTGACTCCACATTTTTTGGCTGTGACAAGCGGGTGTAGCAGCCAGAGAGCTAGCCAAGTGTGTGTGTGTGTGTGTGTGTGTGTGTGACCATCGGTGCATGTGATTGAGTGGGTGCCATAGAATGTTAAAACTATGGAGGGTGTGTCCGTGATGTCACCCATTGGTTTCTTAAGAGCTTAAATGAAGCACAAAGTGGGCGGCTCCTGCCGTCGCCATCTTGGCACTGGCAGGGCTGACGCGTGGGGAGATGGACCGTGGATGGAGTGTGGGTGGAGCTAAGATGAACTGGGCGTACTCGAATGAAGCCCAGTTGCTGAAACTAGTCCACATAGCTCCCAAGCTAGCAATAGTAGTTTGGCTAAGAAGTTAGGCTAGGATAAGCTACTCTGATGCTAGCCCTGTGGTGATGCTGCTCTCTCGGCTACTGCAGACAAGTTGCTCCTGGTTGATAATGAACTTGTTCCTTTTTGGAACAGTGACTAATGGGAAGCTTGACCACCTCGCCTGTAACAGACCCCAGTGTTTCCGCTAGAATTTTTTTCAGCGGGGGGATGGGGCGGGGGGGGGGGATTTTGGATGTCATAGTACGGGCTTATCTGCTAATATAAGCTACCGACCGTTACCTTGAAACCATCCAGAAAATATATACGGTACCGTAGGGTGATTTAACGTCACCGCTCATTTTACACACAGTTTAACAACAAAACAAAACGCTGAGTGAACATTACTAGCTACATTTTTCATGTTGGTTTTGAGCAGTATGCACCCCCACTAACCTGGAAAACGGTTTTAAATCAGTAACGTTACTACAGCGTGTCGGAGGAATACACACAGACTCCTGCAGCGGCCAGTCAGAGGCAGAGGGGCTGTCACAGCAGCGTGGCTAACGTTAGCTTCTTGTCTCATCTGGGGTCTGATTAAATTGGGGTCTGGGACAGTAAATTCATCACAAAGCTATTTTCCAATAAACTGTAGCTGTCATATTTCACGGGTGTGAGTGTGGATTTTATGTCGCGGCTTTCGTCGCTGTTTATCACTTATTGAGTGAAGTAGTACTCGCCCTGTTGTTTATTTGGTTGCCATAACTTGGCGAGTGATGACGTCCTGTCACTGTTCCAGTTGCTCTGCTCACCCTAGGGGGGAGAGAGAGCGGATGACAGTTGCTTGAGTTCAGTAGAGCAGACGGCGCTACGAGTTTATGACTTTTCATACAACGGCTGAAGGAGCGGTGATGCGCGGTGTACATAGCGGAAACCCTGTTGTGCGTCTGCCCTATTTCTGATACCGTGGCGCTGGAAATTTTACCGTGGCGGACCGCTACTATGCTATCAACATAGAGGAAACACTGGACCTTATTAATGTGTTAATGCTTTTATATCTATTTTTATTGCTGTTAAATAATTCAGAAACAGTCTCAGCAGTCGTCACCTGTTCGTCCAAAAGTCTCGGACTGTTAACTCGGCTGTTAACTGCCCCTGTTTTTTAATTGTTTTTACTGAATATTTGAAGGCAAACTGTTAACGTTTATGCTGACATATAACACTTGTTTTGTTGCACTTGTATGATATTAACAATAAAGTTCAAGATTATCATCACCCTAAAATATCGTGATATTATTTTAGGGCCACTTCTAATCACGCTACATATTAATCTAATCTATTTATATGTATTCTTTTTCAATCCCAAATTAGGCTAAGGGTAACTACTGTTCTTTTAACCTAGACCCTATTTTCCTATGTTTTTGTGTGTAAGTGACTGATAGGAACAACAATCTTTGACATTGGTCCAGTATTAAGCAAGACGGCAAAACAAGCTACAATGTAAGTTATGGGGCAATTGTGCAGTTTGTATTTACCTTCACAAAAGTGCTCGTTTTGCCACTGACAGGCTCAGATTAATATTCTAAGTGTCTGACAGCATTATGGAAAGGATTTCTAAGGATGTCGACCTTTATGTTAAAGAGTAAGATCCTTTGTTAAAAACATAAAATCATCCGCGAAATCGCACTCGCTAAAGCCACCAGACTCCATGTAAATAAACAGTAATTTTAGCTTAAAATACAATTCATTCAAAATCGACAGAAACAAAATAAAACTATGAAAAGCCGTTTTGGGTCGTTTTACCACTTTTCCAACCATCACTTCTATAGTTTTGGTTGAAATAAATGCATAGTTTACCAATTTACATGTGAAAATATGATGGCTCTATACACGCTAAAAGTTTTTTTTTTTAAATGGAGTCTGGTGGGTTAAGTGGTTAAACAGAAAGAATATTAATCTGAGCCTGTCAGTGGCAAAAAACAGCACTTTTATTGGACCAAACTGACGGTGAACATTTGCCCCATAGGGTTACATTGCAGCCTATTCTGTGGCTGCCGGTTACAGCGTTCACGCTTAATACTGGACCAGTTTCAAAGATTGTTGTTCCTATCAGTCACTTACACCCAGAAACATAGGAAAATAGGGTCTAGGTTGAAAAAAACGGTAGTTACCCTTTAAGGGGTGTCTGTGCCTATTTGGCTATTTCAGTTACAACTAATCTTCATGTATCCGTAAATAAAAGCCAACTCAACTGTATGTAAAATTATACGAGGTTACCGGTCAGCACGTCAGTAAACTGAACTCCTATTTACAGACAGTATTAATGTGTGTTTTGATATTTAACTCTATGCTCTTTTGGAATAGACGTCTCCAACAGGACCTGACATGCAACTCGGCATCGTGTAATTGTTTTTTATTTATGACGGACAGTCAGATTTCTGATTTCATGCATATCAGGCTATAACATTGCCTGATCTATTATATTGTTGTTTTTAGGCCAGTATTTGTAATTCGTGGTGCAGTGGAAAATATTGTGGTGATCAAAGCCCTGCAGTAGCTACAGAGCTGGCGCCTGCGCCTGGTTCCCTCTTTTATTCACTGATATAACAGTTTATTTTGATGCTACATGAAGGTGCTTTGTCATTTGTCACAAATTGTGGCTTTTGTATTGAAGCTGTGAAAAAAAAACCCTGATGTTCAGACGTTGTCCTGTATTCCAGCCTAATTGACAATACAGCTACTGTACTTTTTTATTTATTAAAGAATGATTTTGACTGGGCAGCAAGAGAGTGAGAGACAGAGTGAGGGAAAGAGAGAAAAGAAAGATAGAGTTTGAAACAGTGTGGCTCACACACCAAAAATAGGCTATTAAATCATGAGTAAAATTATTTGTTTCCTCTATGACACCTATGGTTGGTCCTATGGCTGATGTCTTTGTCCATCGACAATGGCAGACAGCCATAGTGATGTCACGTCAGACATTGTGATACCCATCCACACCAACGATGGGGTTTGCGGTGGCACAAATGCATTCATCAGCACCAGGCAAGCAGCGCAGCAGAGAGGAGATGTCAACGTACATCGTGATGTTTCACTGTGGACATCGCCATATGCCAACTCGGTAGACATCACCCAACACTAATCACACCTTCTCTCAATTTGAAACATTTTAGCTTACGCAGATGTGTTCTTTACTTAGTTATATTCACTACCAACAGAACCCATGACTTAAGTGTTTATAAGCTGCAGACTAGAGATGGTCCGATACCAGTTTTTTGCTTTCCGGTACCTGAACTTGCGTATCGGCCGATACCGAGTACCGATCCGATACCAGTGCGTCATATATTTTATTATGTTTTAACAACTGTATACTACTATCCCTGTATGGATGGGATATTATTTCTATCTTTGTTGTCAGTCTGGCTCAGGTTAAACTCTTTGTGAAACATGAATGCCACAGAACTTTCTTTTATTCTGCAGTTTGACAGTCAGTTATAACGGAAAAAGAACATAAATAAACTAACGTATTTTTTCTTTAGGGCTTTATTACGTGGTATCGGATCGGTGCATAAACTCCAGTACTTACCGATACCAGCGTTTTAGGCAGTATCGGAGATACTGGTATCGGTATCAGAACATCTCTACTGCAGACCCGGAAAACTGAGCTTTTATTAAGCCAAAAGTGGATACAGACGTGAGGAATCAGCAGGAGGAATGGGAAGACTGTGGGATCCTGACACTCAAGCTAACGATTTGCCCGACGTTACATGTGTTAGCTTAACTTACAGACATAAGCTATGTCCCAGTTCAGGGGTTGCAGCTTTCGGAGGTTGCAGCTTTCGGAGGTTGCAGCCTTCGAGGTCTACTTCGACCGCATCCTTCAAATCCCATTAAGGCTGAACCGAGCGGTCTCGGAAATGAGACGGTCTGGTCTACGGAGTCTTTACTGTTTGCGTCAACAGACGGTTACACCTTTACCCCTGCGTCATGAAGCGCTGCTCCCGTCGCCTAGCAACAGCTGCAGTTGATAACCGGGGTCAAACAGCGCTGAATTGGAGCCTTAGGAAGTTATACAAAATAATATTGTTTTTATTGTTTTTATTTTATAATTAGTTCAAAGCTCTGCCAGCGCCGGCGTGTGATGTATCTCCGAATGCGAGAGGACCATGGAGAGGTAAATTAAGATTGGTTAAAGTCGTTTAATCCAACAGTAATGTTAACGTTAATATATTAACGTTAATGTTAGCTAACGGTTAGGTTAGGGTCAACAGTTTTATATTGCTAATGTCATTTAACTTTTATGAAATAGTTTTATTTAAAAATATATATAATAGCCTATATCTAATATTGAAAAAATGGTTTGTCATTATCCTAGATAGATAGTTAACAATAAGCCTTTAAGCATCATATATCTAATGTTAAACTGTCACTTAATGCTTTTAACATTTTCCATTTTGTACTGATTGTCCTCTATCTCTGTTTGGAAAGAAAATTTAAACTCAATAAACATAGTGTTTAAAAAAAGCTCTCACTTAGTATCTAGCTATTGCTTATTTACCATTTTCCTTTTCTTCTCCTTCCCCTAAAACAGCATAGAACCCAATATGTGAGAGTCAACCTGAGTGTCCTTGTTCTGGACAGGTTTTTTCTAATGACCTGGACACCAGACCTGATTTTCAGCTGAGCAAGGAGGCCCTGACAGTGCTGCTGGGCCTTCTCAACCAGGAACGGAGACACGGATAGGGTGCCACTATCGAGACCCTGGTGTTTCTGTTCTGGCTGGAAAATGGGACATCATACGGTGGTCTCCAGTGTTTGGGATGCCTTGATCCACTGTCCAGTGCATTGTCCACAGAGTTACTGAGGAGGTGGTGGCCATTTTCCACCAGGTCATCCACCTCCCAAAAACCCCAGAAGACCTGGAGGCTGTGTCTCATGGGTTTGCAGGTCTGCCATGTCTGCATCAAGCCACTAGGGGGGCCTGGTGATCAGTGCTACAGGAACAGGAAACTGTTCCCCATCCATCATTCTGCAGGCTGTTTGTGACCGTCGACTTCATCGACACATACCTGGGATGGCCTGGGTCAGTCCATGACTCCAGAGTGCTCCACTAAAGCCCACTCTACCGGCGGCCACTCTACCCTCCTCCAGGGCACTTCCTCCTAGCAGACAGTGGGTACCCATGCCTGCAACACCCACTCTCCCTCATCACTCCCTACAGGATGCCTTTTTAAAAAAAAAAAAAAATCATTATTTTACCCTTTTAGGTCATAACAGCATGTGCTATCCTCTACAACATCTGCCTTGGGGCTGGTGACATTGTGGCCCTGAAGGGATGAGCCTGAGGAGAATGCGAGGATGAGGGGGAGAATGAGCTGGAAGCAGTAAGTGGTGCTCCCTGGCGTAACCAGCTGACTGCAGAGGTGTCTGCCCTGGAGGAGGTACCCCCCTGATCACGATTATTTTTAACAGGCAAGTAAAAGAATTGTGAAGCTATTATTCGCATTTTAAATATTTTGTAATACAACAATGTTGCTTATTAAAAAATGTTTTATGGTGAGAGATATCGGATGTCAAAAAAGGCTGTGAAGTAATATATTTTTAAAATATTAATTTATTACACATCTTAGTGACGTGGCAACCGTTGATTGACTCTGTAGACGATGTGGTGGACAGTGGAGAGATGCATCCCAAAAAACCTCTGGAGACCACCCTAGATGATATCCCACTCCTGGAAACAGACACCAGGGTCTTTAATGGGGCACCTCATCCAGGCCCAGGAGCACCACCAGGGACTCCCTGCTCAGCCAAAATATGTAGATAGAAATAAACAACAATACTGTTTTATACTGTATTAATATATATTATTATTATTAATATACTGCTCTAATATTTTTAATTTGTAAATAGTTAATCAAGGTGTTGTAGGTTGTAAATCGATAATTTTTTATAATTTTTGCTTTAAATTAAAAAAAATAGAATAAACAATGTAACAATCCATTTCAATTCAAAGTATTTATTATTTTATTAATCAATTAATTTTTCTAACAACGAAAACAGTCGGTCCATCCTCTCACTGCTCTCCCTTTCTCTTCTGTCCTCTGCCTCCCTGTGCAATCTCATGTCCTCCTTTATCAAGCTGATCAGCTCATACTCTTTCTCTCTCTTTTTCTTTTTCTAAAATACCACAGTTCAGGTTAGCCATGTAACATTAATTAAATCCAACGTTTTAACCGTTAACGTCACTGAGATTAGAGACAAGTCAAGGTTTAAACACTGTTAAATTTGATAATGTTAAAAGTTTTATTTTTCGGATGTGGACAGGCGAGCTGCAGAAACGTTAGCGTTTAAGTTTTTAATGAAAGTATGAGGTTTTAAGCCCCCTTGTTTTTAACATTTGTGTCATTAACTATTCTAGTGAGTTAAAACCCAACAGATGGGCTGGGGGAAGCCATAATGTGAACTGTCCCTGTGTATTAAAGAAACTGATAAATAAATTAACATTTATAAGCTTTTGTCTTCAGAAAACATCATAACTATGTATTTATCTGCCGTACAGAAACTCTTAAATATGTATGTATGTATTTATGTAACGGTAAGGTAAAGCAAATAACGTAAAACGTTAACCATTATGTTAACGTTAAGTTACTGTTACAAAAAATACTTATTATTTGACTATGTAAGTATACTAAGGGTTTACACTGAGTAGTTGGGTGCATACGGTGAGTATGGGCTTCTTCAGGGGCCCCTGAAGGCCCCCATGAAGGCCCCTGAAGTTAGTATAGGAGTGACCCATACTGACTATCTGGGTGCTTACTGGGAGCATGGGCTTCATTGGGGCCCCTATGTTAGTATACTAAGTGTTTACACTGAGTATTTGGGTGCATACGGTGAGTGTGGGCCTCATTATGGGCCCCTGAGGAGGCCCTTGAAGTTAGTATGGGAGTGCCCCATACTGACTATCTGGGTGCTTACTGGGAGAATGGGCTTAATTGGGGGGCCACAGCAGTGTGAAGTAGGGCTGGGACGGTATGAATTTTTTCTTACCGCGGTTGAAAAGCAAGACATTACACAGGTACTCTCGCATGATATAGGCCTAATAGTCAACACAAATGTAATGTTATTATGTGTCATGGAACATTGCGCTCCCCAACTCGCGAAAGGTTGGATTTGCTCCATCTTTTGATAAGTTTTTTTTAGAAAACCCTGAATCCATGTAATACACAATGTCATCAGACACAGTTCATGTCATTAGAATCAATGAATCCATGTCATTAGACACAACGTGCACACGTGCACGCCAATGTTTTTTTTTTTGCGGCGATGGCGGTGACAAGCTCAGAACCGACGTAGGCGTCACGTGACCGCGGTATTGCGGTAATGCGGTAAACGTCCCAGCCCTAGTGTGTAGCGCACACAGTGGTGAAAAACGAGGTACTGCAGTACTGAGAAGCTGGTGCTGCTAAACCTGGGTCTACTGCAATCCTGGCAGTTGGGTCCCATTGGGCACAATGGTGGAGTTCTGCGGAGTAAGAGAGGTTGGGCTTTTGGAACAGCTTCATATGTATGGCCATTATAAAAAAAAAAACAACAATCATTTGTGAGTTCCTAACCCTAACCCTAACACCAGATACTGACTGGTTTTCTATTTAAAAATACTGATTCACCAAAGTTCAGTTAAAAAATCTTCAGATCAATATGCAAATTAATCGTTAATTGATAATCAAAATAATTGTTAGATTAATCAATGACAAAAATAATCGTTAGAGACAGCCCTATCCATATTATTGTTTTACTTTTGGTGGTGGCAGTAGCTCATTCCGTAGGGACTTGGCTTGGAAACTGGAAGGTAGCTGGTTCAAGTCCCCGTACGGACCAATGTTTGGAGTGGGGACTGGTACATGGAGATGTGCCAGATCACCTCCTGGACACTTCCAAGAGGCCTTTGGGCAAGGCACTGGACCACCAACTGCTCGGAGCGCCTGTCATGGGCAGCTCCCTTACTCTGACAGCTCTGCATTATAGGTTCTGGGCATGTATGTGTTGTATGTATCTGTAATAACAGAGTGTAAGTGTAGGATTAATAAAGTACGTCTTATGAGAGACATATTGTACTTTTTATTCCACTAAATATATCTGAAAGCTAGTTGCTTTGCAGTGACCACCAGCTGAATGTTTGTTAATCAGATTAGGAGCCAATAATCAACAGGAGCTGCATCTAATCAGTGCGACAGTGGACTTTAATGTTTCCGATTTCACGATGCATGAGCAGCTTCTGTGTGGCTGGCAGCAATTGAATAATTGCACTTTTGTTGCGTTAACGTGCGAGAGTGCAACAACCGGCACAAGAACTATGCAGAGACCCTTACTCAACCTCAAACTAATAACATATATTATAGGGAAAAACTGTTAGCACCCACACAAAAGGAAAAGCTGCCTTAGGATTTACAAGGTCTCATCATTAAGTTTTTTTTCAGGACAAGGTGTTGTTTAGATCCCTGTAAGCTTAACGAGACCGAGGTCTATGTGAGATACATTAGCTGCTCATAATGTGTGAGTTTGCATTGGGGATGACTGAGTACCAGCTGAAGGAGTGAAAAATGAACCTGTACACAAAGTGAAACATTAGAATGAATTTCAGGTGAGGTTTATGCCAATTTCTAGCTTGGCAAGATAACAAAATACCACAAAGCCAGATACTGTGGGCAGCGCTGCCAAGCCTGCGAGGACACACACTGACTCACAGGCTGCCTCAGACCTGATAACAGACAGCAATGTGTGTGTGTGTGTGTGTGTGTGTGTTTGTGTGTGTGTGTGTGTGTGTGTGTGTGCGCCTGCCTGCCTGCGTGTAGTTTTATGTCTTATACAGTATATGTATGTATTTGTGTGTCTGTAGTCTGGTAGTTTTTCTCATGGCAAAACACTTTTTAATGACATATAAGCACTGCCTGGCTGACTATTTTAAGTCTGTATACAGTGGGGAGAACAAGTATTTGATACACTGCCAATTTTGCAGGTTTTCCCACTTACAAAGCATGTAGAGGTCTGTAATTTTTTTATAATAGGCACTCTTCAACTGTGAGTGACGGAATCTAAAACAAAAATCCAGAAAATCACATTGTATGATTGTTAAATAATTAATTAGCATTTTATTGCATTTATTGCATCCCCACTGTATGTTGTGTATTCTACAGTATGGATTACATAAAAGCACTACCAAAGACTCTGAAGTAGAGCGGGTTGTCCACCAATACCAGGGTTGGTTCGATCCCCAGCTCCTCCTATCTACAAGTTTCAAATTGCTCCATGGTAGCCTGCTGCCATCGGTGTGTGAATGGATAAATGAGAGGCAAATTGTAAACGCTTTGGATAAAAGTGCTATATAACTGCAGCCATTTGTGTTTTGTGCATGTGTGGACCATTAATGACAGTGTGTGTGTGTGTGTGTGTGTGTGGGTGGAGGACTAAGTGACCTAGATAGTTACCACGCTTCTAGTTATCATGAAGATCCCATTCCATTAAAGTGTTTCGATGTGGGCCAGCCTACTTCACCCCGGAGCTCTGTAGAATGGCCCAGGCTTCCTAGTACAGACAGTTGATAGTCTATTCTACTCCGAGGTGTGCCTTCTCCCATTGTTTGGTTGGGGCCAGGATCCATTGGCCCTTTGTTGGCGCATAAGCGTGTCCACTCCTCCAGTGCAATCCCCAGTCCAAGTTTCTTACGTCGCCATGGTTACCTTGCAACCCGTACCTTTAAAAATAAAAATCACTCTTATCCCCCTCGTCGTCATCCACACTGTCTTCTCCTTTTGTCTCTGCTTATCCCCCAATGGTTTACGAGTTGCAGATGTGCCACTAGATGCACTGGTGTTTCCCTTCCAGTGTTGTGTTACACATATAAGGCAAGATTAACAATAACTTTAAACTTAAGTTGTAAAGCCCTTAGTAAACCAATTTAGCTGGATTTAAATGATTAATCAACCACAACTTTAACAAATTAAATCAAACAAATCAGACACTTTCCTCTTCTTTTTTATGACGCTTGTGAATGTAGCTAATTGGGGATAGAGAAGACAGAATTTATTATATGAGTACTTATTCTTAGTATTATACAATCTTTTTAAAGGGTGCAACACTTTTCTTCTACAATGTTCCACACAAAAAGTCTCTCTTCTGCTGTTTGCATACCAGAGAGTGACGGCAATAAATCTCCTTCAGCCATTACGTGTGTGTGTGTGTGTCCAATACTACCTTTTTGCAGCCTCATCTGCTCCCACATTCCTGTATAAACTGGACATAGGCTTTAAGAGTAACATGACACACAGCAATATAACATGACATCCAATAATAATAGCATGAAGCAATGCAACCTTTTGTCACATTATAAAATTATACCATGGATATTTTGGTCAATACTGAATTTACGATTGCTTAACGCATGCACTCATTGACATTTGGACTGAAATTGCAATTATTGATCGCAAACATTTCAACAAATCAGTGAAAACATCTTGAACTCTGAAAATGATCTTAAACTCTTCACATTTAAACTCTTCTTTCATTCGGAACACAAGACAAACCCAAGAGTTTACTTGCAAAACGTACTGTGCAGAACAATCGTTCCTCTTGATTACATTGTTTCTGTAATCAATAAGCCGGAATTGTAATCACCATACAACTTTAATGAATTGCACAGCTTCAATCTGGAGTCAGTGTAAGTTGTTTTACCTTCTAACAGTTTACAGGCTTCAGTTGACACTACTGGTTCTGCAGCTTATGCAGAATAGTGACATTCGAGTCAGATTTCTAAACCTCTATAATATGTGACAAAAGATGCTGATCCATCCTTGGACTGTAATAAACTGATTTCCGTTCAGTTGTTTGCCAGTCTGTACTTAGAGAGGAAGACATGAAGGGATAAATGATCAACTGTAAACAATTTCTGTTGTTCAGGGTTAAATGAACCAATGCAAAAAACCTTTCATTTGACCAAAATATACAGGTGAAACTCGAAAAATTTAGAATATCGTGCAAAAGTTCATTTATTTCAGTAATTCAACTTAAAAGGTGAAACTAATATATTATGTAGACTCATTACATGCCAAGTGAGATATTTCAAGCCTTTATTTGTCATCATTTTGATGATTATGGCTTACAGCTTATGAAAACTCCAAATTCAAAATCTCAGAAAATTAGAATATTGTGAAAAGGCTCCATATGGTAGGATCGAAGTGTCACACTTTAATCAGCTAATTAACTCAAAACACCTGCAAAGGAATCCTGAGCCTTTAAATGGTCTCTCAGTCTGGTTCAGTAGAATTTACAATCATGGGGAAGACTGCTGACATGACAGTTGTGAAGAAAACCATCATTGACACCCTCCTTGTATTGTGGAGGGAAAGCCTGAAAAGGTAATTACAAAAGAAGTTGGATGTTCTCAAAGTGCTGTATCAAAGCACATTAATAGAAAGTTAAGTGGAAGGGAAACGTGTGGAAGAAAAAGGTGCACAAGCAGCAGGGATGACCGCAGCCTGGAGAGGATTGTCAGGAAAAGGCCATTCAAAAGTGTGGGGGAGCTTCACAAGGAGTGGACTGGAGGCTGGAGTTACTGCATCAAGAGCCACCACACACAGACGGATCCTGGACATGGACTTCAAATGTCGTATTCCTCTTGTCAAGCCGCTCCTAAACAACAAACAACGTCAGAAGCGTCTTAGCTGGGCTAAAGGAAAAAATGAACTGGTCTGTTGCTCAGTGGTCCAAAGTCCTCTTTTTTTTTGATGAGAGCAAATTTTGCATCTTATTTGGAAACCAAGGTTCCAGAGTCCAGGTTCCAACATGTTTGAAGTCCAGTGTGAAGTTTCCACAGTTTGTGTTGATTTGGGGAGCCATGTCATCTGCTGGTGTTGGTCCACTGTGCTTTATTAAGTCCAGAGTCAACGCAGCTGTCTACCGGGACATTTTAGAGCACTTCATGCTTCCTTCAGGAGACAAGCTCCATGGAGATGCTGACTTCATTTTCCAACAGGACTTGGCACCTGCACACACTGCCAAAAGTACCAAATGACCATGGGATTACTGTGCTTGATTGGCCAGCAAAATCGCCTGACCTGAACCCAATAGAGAATCTATGGGGCATTGCCAAAAGAAAGATAAGAGACGTGAGACCGAACAATGCAGAAGAGCTGAATGCTGCTACTGAAGCATCCTGGTCTTCCATAACACCTCAGCAGTGCCACAGGCTGATAGCATCCATGCCACGCCGCATTGAGGCAGTAATTCATGCAAAAGGGGCCCAAACCAAGTACTGAGTACATATGCATGATTATACTTTTCAGAGGGCTGTATTTCTGTATTTAAAATCATATTTTTTATTGATTTCATGTAATATTCTAATTTTCTGAGATTTAGAATTTGGGGTTTTCATAAGCTGTAAGCCATAATCATCAAAATTACTTTTGCACACTATTCTAATTTTTTAGAGTTTCACCTGTATCTGTTGTGGTGGAAACTTTTCATGTTTGCAGCAGGTGTAGGTTTTGAAAAATAGGAAAGTGAAACAAATAAAGACAGTCGAAGACTAAACCAAGTTAGGTTTTTGTATTTTATTATGAACTTGCAAGAATATAGGAGTAACACAATTTCACAAAAGGCACTGCAGCCCAGTGTGGAAAAATGTATTCAACGAATAAGAAAAAGCACACAGTATATATGCACCTTCAGTGAGATAGAAAGACATGCCCCCCTTTCTAAACATGACTCAACATTTCTTACAATCAAACATAGTCAGACATTCAGGAACATTCCCCTCTGTACCACTTTCTACCCCAAGGTTTAGACATCCCGTTTATCTCAACTATGTGAGAAGTCTCAACTATTCAGGGAGAAATAACAGATAGTTTAGGGTGACCTTGTAGCCCCTATCTGTTCAGCGTACACATTACGTTCCAAGACTTTGTGGCTCTTACTTTCAACATGTGAGAATAAGAAAAACTCACTTTCAGCATTGTGAGACAAAGTAAAACATAAATAAGACATAAATTGTTTGCTTTTACATTGTCTCTACCACTGCTTTTCATACACTTCATATGGTCATAATCACACTTGTGATACAGTATCCTTCTTTTGTGTTAAAGATAAAGGGTGCATTTACAGGCTTCATCGAAAAAATAGTTTAAAGATGTTAATGTCAGGCAATTTCCACTGATAGACACATAATGGTTCTAAGATATTTTTAACGAAATTCTGAGAACAGCACTCTGAATCTGCTGTTTGTATCACCTTTATATCAATCCAATTTGAATGTTTACATGCGATCACTTCCCAATACATTATCTGGGCAGTTGCCTATGTTGTCGGTGCACGAAAGTAGAACAGTGAAATGCTCTTTAAACATTTCCTAACACACCAACAGAATTAACATACTGTAGTTGCCACTAATCTTGGTAGAAGCTGTCACAGGAAATTCAATGCAAATGATTACAGAATGTATAGCACCCGATTCAGACAAAGTGATTTTTTTTCCATCCTGAGTTGATTGATATTGAGGCATTTTCTAGTAATATTATAGGTGCTTTACACTTCATATAGGTGCTCACACGGGCATACACTTATTTTGAAGATAACAATAAGTACTTCTAATAGTTTAGCTTCTCCTAACAGTGTATGTGTATTTTCAGAATGTGTGAATGCTGTAGATAGTGTACCATCCTTCACAGGTGTCAGAGCAGAATCCGGTTCTCCCTCCTCCCCTCCTTCTCTCAGTCAGCCTACTGGCCTTTGGTCTGTTCTTCCAAAAAGAGGTTTTTGTCCAGTGCCGTTTTGTTTGGTGAAGCAGACCTCAGGGTCATATGATCGACCTCTCTGAAGCGTTCGAGCTCTCCGTTTTAGCTACCGAGTGAGGCATCTCACTTCTGTTCAATCTTTGTTGGGGCCCCGCGCTGAATCTCGCTAATTTCAGGCCTATCTCCAAACTACCTTTTTTTTGTGAAAAAATTGTTTGCAACCAATTAATGGTCTTTCTGGAAGAGCATTATATTCTGGAAGTTTTCCAATCCGGTTTTAAAAGCCTGCACAGCACGGAATCAGCTCTTGTATAGGTTTTTAATGACATCTTTTTAGCTACAGACTCGGATGATTGTGTTGTTCTTGTGCTCCTTGATTTAACTGTCAAACGCAGCGTTTGACACAGTGGACCATGAAATCATGATCTCTCGTTTGGAGCAGTGGGTGGGCATCAAGGGCATAGCACTCAAATGGTTCAGGTCCTACTTGGAAGATCGAACTTTCTGTGTCAGCTGTGGTGACTCGGTGTCCTCCTCTGCTCCTCTCTCTTGTGGGTACCCACAGGGCTCAGTTTTAGTCCCCCTTTCTTTTCTCTCTTTATTTGCTCCCCCTTGGCTCCACACTTAGGAAGCATGGCATGTCCTTCCACAGTTATGCAGACGATAGCCAGATCTATGTGCCTCTTAAAAAGAATGACATTGTCAGACCACTACTAAAGTGTCTTGCTGACATAAAGGCCTGGATGGCTCTTACCTTTTTAAGTTTTAATGAGAGGAAATCAGAAGTGATGTTTTTGGTGGCACCACTGGGAACCCCCCTGTTGATAGTTGCAGAGATCCAGAGTAGAGGTAGGGAGGGTGTTGGTCCGGGGCTTGATGAGGTTGTTCATTGTGGAGAAGAGGTTTCTGGGGTTTTGACAGGGGTTGGTGAGGATGGTGGAGAGGTAGGCAGATTTAGCAGCAATGAGGGCGTCTTTGTAGGCAGTGAGGTGGAATTTGTAGGCTTCATGGTGGACTGTGAGAGATGATTTTATTGTCAGACGTTCAAGTTGGCGGCCAATTTGTTTCATTTTCCGGAGTGCAGGTGTGTACCAGGGTGAAGAGGTGTTAAAAGTGACGTCTTTTGTTTTGATGGGGGCCAGGGTGTTGAGGGAGGTAGACAGGGTGGAGTTGAGGTGGTTTGTGAGGTCATCCGGTGAGGTCAGGGTTGAGTCCAGGTGGAGAGTGGTGGAGAGCAGGTCAGAGAGATGGTGGGGATCGATAGATTTGAGGTTGCGGAAGGTGATTTCTCTGAGGAGGCGGGGGCGTGAGGTTGGAGAAGGGATGGTGAAACGTATCAGTTTGTGATCAGAGACGGGAAAGAGGCATGGATGGAGGTCGAGCACCGGTTGGTTTGTGGAGCAGACCAGGTCGAGGATGTGTCCTTTTTCATGGGTGGGGAATGTGACATGTTAGGTGAGAGAGAAGTTATCCAGTAAAATGGTGAATTCTGATGAGAGCTTGCAGGTTGGGGAGTCCATGTGGATGTTTAAATCACCTAGTAGCAGCAGACGTGGAGAGAGAGAGATGAGGCTAGTGTGAGGAGTTCAGTAAAATCAGAGAGGAAGGAGGGATTTGGTTTAGGTGGCCGGTAAATGAGGATGACTGTGATGGAGGAAAGAGCTGTGAAGGCGAGATATTCAAACGATACTGAGGGGAGGGTGAGTTCTGTGATCCGAAAGTTCTGATTGAAGATAACAGCGAGGCCACCTCCACGGCGGGAGGGGCGGGGTTTGCAGATGTAATTGTAGCCAGGGGGGGATGCTTGGTTGAGGGAGAAGAAGTCGTTGGGTTGTTGCCAGGTTTCGGTGAGCAGGAGGAAGTTCAGAGTGTTGTCGAGGATTAGTTCATGGAGGGCAGGGGCTTTATTGTTGAGCGATCGGGTGTTGAGGAGGACAAAGTTGGCATGGTGAGAGGTTGGTGGGATGAGGGCAGGCTGGAGAGATCTGAGGTTGTCCTGGTTAGCAGTGCGTGTGGTCGGTGGGGTGTGGGGGCATTGCAGTTGAGGGGGGACAGTGAGCGGATTTGCAAATGATTGGAGAGTATGATTAAGTGTATGTGAAGTGCGGAAAGCACTGTAGTCCAGTCTGGGTTTTCTGTGCAGCCTGACGGTGCGTTCAGCCCTATGTGATCCAGTGGGTGAAGCATTCTGATGACGTGGGACAGGTGCGACAGAGCGTGCAGGTGACCAGATGGATGGAATGGATTGTCCGTGGTGGAAGAAAACAAACTTGCGGCGAGAGCTTCTGTGGATGTACCTGGGTCGACGTAGAAGTCCGAGCTGTTTGATGACTGGGATGCAGGAATGGAATGGAATGGAGTAGTTGACGAGTTCGACCAGTTGCAGAGTTGAATATTTGAACATGATGCCGAGCGGAGGGACTGAGGGCTCCGTAATAGCGGTTAGCTGTGGACTAGGGGCACAGAGGTGGATGACGAGTGCCAAAATGATCCACGGCATGACAGGAGGAGATGAAAGTCCAGTCTCGGTCACGGCTCGCATCTGGTGGAGGTTTCCTGTGAGAAGGAGGTCCGCAATTGGGTTAGCCGCTGTAGCAGCTAGGATTAGCCGCCACGCGTTGGGTGAACGGGGGCAGCCAGCTAGCGGCTAACCGATGAGGCAACAGTCCGGTCGAGGAGCCCAGGCGGCTTCGGGAACCAGCTGAGAGGCTGTCCAGAGGTACAGAGGCTGTCCAGAGGTAGGGGTACAGCGAACACAAACAAACAGGAACACAAGAGAATAGCAGACGGAGAAGCGGCGAATAAACAGCGCCAGCGTCCTCTCACGTCGAGGTGATATGTCTCTTAACTTGTTTTATTTGTATTCTGTTTGTATTTTATGACTCTGAGTTATGTACTTTGTCTTATTTATTATTCTGTACAGCACTTTGGTCAACTTTGGTTGTTTTAAAGTGCTCTATAAATAAAGTTTGATTGATTGATTGATTGATTGATAGATAGATAATACCCCTTTTACACCAATGGCTCAATCAGGGTTATACCCAGCTCGACTGTGTGTTTGAATGAGATAACCCTCCACGATCTACTCGGCTTCACAACCTAGGTCGCCTAGGTAGACTAGGGTCTATTTCATTGTGAATTGTGCACGACCTGGGTCACTACCCGCTGTGGCAGGACGAATTCTGTGATTGGTTGGAAATGACAGTGGGGCAGTCGTCAGGTTTTTCTGTCTTATTTTTAGAAATGTGTCATGAAGCCAACACCAAAGCCCAACTTTCTTTCTAATGAAATCAAACAAAGAGAAATGTTCTCCCTCGTCTTAAAATCGTCAAAAATCTGTATCTGACTTCCTTGTCCAGTTGCTGCAATAAATATGCAGAGGCGGATAAATCACTGCGCAAAATCATCTGAGAAGTGTTTTATGGTTATTTATTTGTGCTTTAGAACGTAATCACTGCCAAACAACCATAAAGTAAGCTATATTTATGTCTTCCTACTGTAAAATGACGGATTCAAGTAGCAGTTCTTGTGGTGTACAGCTGGAATGGAGTATGTGATGTTAGCTGTTCACTGAATATGATGTGTAAAACCCTGCCTATTTCTAGCACTTAAGGTAATTGTAATGCATTGCTCCCGGGGTGACCCAGGTGATCTCTGAATTGTCACGACCAGGGATATACTCATGTAGACTGGCTTGGTTTGAATTTCCAAAAGGAGAGTTAAACCCAGATCAGACAACCCTAGCCCAACCCTGGTAGGTGGTGTGAAAGAGGTATAATACAGATGATGCTGAACTGAGAACTGAGCCTTCTAGCAAGCAAGCTAATTAACCAGCCAGCCGGCTCATTTTCTGTAACCAGTAAAAGCATGTTCGGTAGAATTAGCAAGTTAGCTAACTAACTATTCAACAAGCTACCAAACAAGCTAGGTAATGCTATAATCGCTAAAATAGAGAAACTATGGAAACATCTTTTGTCATGACTAATTAATTAATGACACAGCATCATCTGTAATAGAGATAAGTTTCACTTCAGCCAATGTTAAAAGTGAATAAAATAGCCTTGGCTTCTTACTGGAGTTCCACAACTAACGTGATTCTAACTTTGTTCTGTCCCACCCAGCGATGTCTCTCCTAACAGCGCTGCTCCCACCGAACATACTTGTGTGTGTAGCAGGCAGTGGACCAAACCACTGTAAAGCAAGGAAGGGGGGGGCTCCAGATGTTTTTCAACTTAAAAACGTAATTATATATTATTACATGATTTACAATACACTAGGGCTGGGCGATATGGAGAAAATCAAATATCGCGATATTTTTGACCAAATACCTCGATATCGATACTGCAACAATATTGTAGTGTTGACTACTGGTGCTTTCACAAAATATTTACACAATGAGATTTTTGATCAATAATCATCAGTAATGTGGATATAATGACTAAGTGGGTAAAGGCAAATAATAGAACAGTCTGGTAAGTTCAGAAAATGACATAACTTTACTGTAATGCAGCCTTTAAAAGCAGGAAAAGACAACACTTATGCCATAGTACGATATTACGATATTCAAAATATAAGACGATATCTAGTCTCATATCACAATATCAATATGATAATATATTGCCCAGCTCTGTTTAATGATTTTTTTAGGGATGGGGTAGGTCCTGACCGCCCTGACCCCCCCCCACCCGTGCGATTTATGCCTATGGAGAGGGGCTGGAGCCCACTGGACTGTGTGCGCTGTAAAAAATACACTGTTAATTAAAAAAAAAAAAAAAAAAAGTATTCAGATTTTAGCTAGCTGGGCAGGTCTCAATCTAACTGAAGCACGTCGCCCAAGTAGAACCTATGTATGGAAAATACTGTATGAATGCCTCTGCCAGCTCTCTGCTCATGTTGGACGTTGTCTATCATGGTTCACTAAGATTCATTACTGGTTGTTAACCCCTCACCCATCATTGCACTCTCTGCTCAATTGGTCATTATTATCCATTCATAGACTTTTGCACTGGTATAACTTCATCAAATCCATCCTTGGGTTGCTGCCCACACATATATCCATTTACATGTCACGCAAGCACTGCAGTCACAGCCTACGCTCCCAGGCCTTTATTACCTTCATGTCCCATCGGTTCGTACAGAGCTCGGCAAAAAGGCTTTCTCTTTTTTCTGCCCCCTCCTCCACCTGGAATACACTGCAGCAGGACCTAAAACTGTCCAGCTTGAGCCCACTAGGGGATTCTAAACTCATTTTAAGGGCACTGGAAAAAACATCTTTGTAATCTTGTTCTTGTTTTTAGTACTTTAGTGTTTTAAGTCTATTTGGCACTTCTTGTTTAAATATTGTAGGTTCTGTTTGATAAATCTTGTTAATACTATTGTAATATGTTTGTCTGTCTGTAACTGATATTGTGTATTGTCCCATACAGGTCTCTCTTGAGAATGAAACCATGTGTCTTAATGAGATTACCTGTATAAATAAATGTTAAATAAAAAAAACAAAAAAAAGTTGTTATAACATAAAACGTTTAATGTTATAATGGGATAATTTAGCCTTTATTGTTAATTAAGGGGTCTGAGCCATTTTTTTGTACATTTTTGGGTCACCAGAGGGCCATTTCCCAAAACCTACATAGCAGATTAAGCCAGGATTTCTTAGTTATCCTGGATGAATTGATCATTGTCTTGGTTTCACGAAAGCATTGACAGATAAATTACCATGGAGATTTATTCTGACCAGGCTAACAGCCAGGATTTATTAATCCTGGAGCCTTTTCTGTTCACTCAGCAGTTGTTTTTACCTTATTATCATTAGCCTGCATTAAAATAACACAGGTACGTATTGCTGTTCAGTTGAGTACTGGTATTATTTGAACATTGTGACCATTATTTTTTATAATTGTTCATGTCATTGTTGCTGTTATTGCGTTTATGGAAACTGCTGTTCATATTGCTGTTAGAAGTTTGGTGAGTATTTTATGGCAGTTGTTGAGATGATTAGAAAAGGCAGGGTTAGGGTTAGTTGCAAATGTGTTTTTAAATGGAAAGTCAGTGATGGAAGGGCAATACATAAATATAAAGTATAATATATAGTGTTAAAATGGCAGACTATAATAATAATAATAATACCTCGTTAATTATTTTAGTTGATTTATTTCTTTTGGTATTTTTTTTATAATAAAGGATCATGTATGTTACTCTACCATGTGCATTTTATTTGGCATTCTTAGCACACAATTTGTGTTTTGTCCAGTGAAATGACACTATAATTTGGGAGGATTGTACAATTATAGTCTTAGTTTTCTGGACCAATAACTATATAGTGTAGGCTATAATCTACTGTACATTCATTAAACAAGAGAGGAGGAGAGAGAGGAGTTTTTTTACCTTATATTTTGCCGGAGGAAAATGATTGATTCATGTTTACAGTGTGCATCGCATTTATCACCCTAACCCTAAGAGCAGTGGTCAGTAAATGTATATTTTTAGGGTACTTATGCATTCAGGCGGTCTGTGATTGTCTGCCACACTTTCTCCAGCTGTTTTAATTAGAATGGTCGTCTTTTTTTTTTTTTAATCATACTTCCATAAGAAGCTGTTGCTCACTCTGTTGAATGTATGCACGCGTATTCTCCATTTTAGGGTCAGTAAATCTGTGATCGACATTGCGGTCTGTTAAAGAAAGCTGTGAACGTGCATCTATCCGAATCACTTCATCCTGGCTCGACCTCCTCAGCCTGGCTTGGCCGTCGTGAAACGGACAAAGCAAGGGTGCACTGATTAGAATAGGTCAAGCCTCTCTTTATCGGTTATCCTGGATTTATAAATTCTGCTTTTGTGAAATAGGCCCCTGTTCTCCTTGTGTAATAGTGCTTGTATAACCTCAACCATGTTATGCACAATCAAGTTATAGACATCTTTATTTTTCAGGACAACCTGGGCTATCAGGATATGTATGCTGCAGCGATGTTCCATGAATGTATAAATTGTTATAGGACTATAAAGACAAAAGGAAAAAAAAACTAAACAGAAATTGAATCTCACAGTAATGTATTGAAATCACACAGAAAACATTAATGAAGAAGACTTTTGGGTTTTGAAAATTGTTATCCCAAGTCTTAGTCTTAAAAGAAAAACCAAAATAAACACTGTAAGATAAATAAAAAACTATTGAGATTTTTTCCCCCAGAAAAATCCATACGCTTTTATCAAAAATGTTAGTTGTGTCATCTCCAATGCATTTTCTGTCTGCTATTAGACATCATGAGGCACATCACCCTTCTGTGTCTGCTTGCCATACACACATACTGAATACAAGGCCCTCTTGCTTGAATCCGGTTAGGGTTATCTATTGGCTAAGCAAGCTGCCTGTCACCTGACATAACTGCATATGATTGGTCGACAGGTAGGTAGGTAGATAGGTTTAGCACTACTGCTGTGTTTTATTTTCCATTTTATTTCCATTAATTATGGTATTCTATCCCCATTTTTATGTCCATTATGTGCTTATGTCATGCAATTTCCTTATTGTAGAGTTAGGCCTATTTATTGTATGAAAGGCACTATACAAATAAAAAAAAATATTATTACTGCTTTTTACACATCATAAATACCTGCAGACTCATTTTAATAAGGCTTGGTAATCAGCTTCATGAGTTTCTGATTTAGAAAGTTTGTGATCTGTATCATGATTAATCATATTAATGCTTAAGCTATATCCCTTGCATTTACGATAATGTTGGAAATAAAGAAATCACACATACAATATCTAGTAAATAAAAAGGATAAAGTAAATGTTAACTGACAGCAGAGATGTTCACAAGTCATTTGTTGCAAGGCCAAGTCAAGTCTCAAGTCTTTGAGGGGCAAGTTCAAGTCAAGTCTCAATTCTTTTGCCACGAGTCCAAGTCAAGTCTCAAGTCTCTGGCCATCTGATCTGTCCCTAACACTGTACTGTTAAATCTTATGAATTCAAAGCATGTCCTGTAGCTACCATCCAGACAGTACAGTATCAAAATCAGTTGTAGGAGAACTGTATGGGGTCTACTTAACACATCCCTCTAGACCTCAGACCTGGTGAAATATTAACCTAAGTCTGTCATCATATGGATACAACTATAAAAAGACAATCTGCCTGTTCCCAGCATTAGCACAACACTTTGCAATGGTTAGCTTGTTACCTGTGAGGATATATGCTAAATGTAACGTCTCTTTCACTCAAAAAAATGTCTAATGTCAAAGTGGAAATCAAGAGAAAAGTGGCCGCGCCACACCAGTTACAGAACAACATGCATCTCAGTGTCAGTCCAAATTACGCACAATAAGCAGTATGAACTCACTGATGTAATGCCATTTATTTAGTGTTAGTACGCTCAGTGAAACTGAGTCAAGCGCGAGGGAGATCTGACTCAGATGAGGAGAGATTAGTGAGGCCAGCGTCTCCACGGCAGGTGACAGTGCGCATGGATGAAATAATGAAATAGTAAATAGGACTACAGCAACAGAATTATGTGCAGAATTAAGACAGTCAAGACGGCCCAGTGTTTGGTGGACCGGGTACACCTTGTTCACTTAATAGCCTACAAATCATCCACGGGATAAATTACGCATCACATGAGTTTGCCCACCCGACACAGCGTTTGTTCCTGGGGAGATGGATCCGTGCGTCCCGCCTCCTGTGCGCCATGGATGTCTGAGCCTCAGCAACCACTAACTATAAGATACAATTTGCCTGTTCCCAGCATTAGCACAAGACTTTGCGATGGTTAGCGTGTGTGTGAGTGACTGACCTATTTAGGTGCGTTTTGAGATGTCTGATGAAGTCCGACGTTGTTGATCCGGCATCATTTATCTTGGTGCCACACACTTTGCATGTAGCTGTTAGCTTACTGCCACTGTTTACCAAGTT
Source organism: Sander vitreus (assembly GCF_031162955.1). NCBI lineage: Eukaryota > Metazoa > Chordata > Actinopteri > Perciformes > Percidae > Sander > Sander vitreus. The sequence goes on along the minus strand of NC_135869.1, from coordinate 6,343,251 downwards.
ATTGAAAGCCAAAACTAATGAGAAAAGGCACAACTCCAGGAGGATTTGGTGTCACCATCGGCAATGCATTTTTTGATATGTGAGTTCGCGCACATAGGCGCATGCGTTACGTTGTACATTATGGCAAAGGGCAGGGGACATACAGCTCGTCATACGTTTCCCCCGTATATGCGCCAATAAAAGAAAATAGAAATACATGAATACATTTTGATTTAAAAAGCAATAATTGCATGAAAACAGGTTGTTGACGAGTCTCGAAGCTTGAGTCCGAGTCAAGTCTGAAGTCAGCTGTTTGTGCGACTTAAGTGCGACTCGAGTCCGAGTCTCAGACTCGAGTCCCCATCTCTGACTGACAGTCATATTAGCCTACATGTTTCAGTAAAATATCACGTTAACAATGAGGAAACTAAAAAGTCAAAATGTGTTTCTTCAATATATTCATCTTCCCCTTCTTTGGTGATCAGCGACAGGAGTTTTAGTGGTTGTACATGACTGCCACCTAACCATGGATGTATTTTCTTGCGCCAAATGCAATGCATTACATAACTGCAATGCATTGTGGGTGACATCCACCTCTGGAGTGACCATCGTTATTCACTCGCTCCCTTACCCCTCCGAGGGTCAATCTCACCAAGTTCACTTCAGGTTTTCAGACAATTGGAATGACCAGGGCTTAATTTGAGCCGGAACACGCTGGAACATGTTCCGGCTCCTCCGACGTTGGAGCCGGAACCTTTTTTATTGGATCCGGCACCTCCTGTGTCACTATGAAAAATGAATCGCCTAAATGAAAAAAATAAATTACTGTTTGTGTAGTGTTCAATGTTGTTATTTGTCTTGTTAGTCTTTATTCCCCATTGAAGTTCCACACAAATCTTGTGTTTGCATTTTCGATGCGTTTTGAGGTGAATTTTCAGGGTAAGACAGAGGGGGGAGAGGGACGGAGGGAAGGGAGGCACTTCAAGTGACACATGTGCTTGTGCTGATTGAGATTGCTGTTAGCCTCGTTTCACTCCGGGGAAAAATGTCAAAAAGACAACAAAGTTTGCTTAACTTTTTTCAAATACGCTGGCCAGTCGGATCCCAAACATGCAAAAATCGTTTCTGCCGATCAAGAATGTGGAGACCAGGGTGGACACAGCAGTAGTACGTCTACCATTAAGCCAACCATCGTAAGCGGGATGATGATGACCCACAGGGGGAAGGAGATGAAGAAGTCATGGACTGCAAAAGGACATAGAACTGCACTGGACACGAGATGTAGAGAAAGAAGCAGGGGAATAGAGGCCGGGGGCTCTCTCGATGCTGTATGGGCCATTTTGGACAAATAGGCTAATGACGGTAGGAAGAAATCACAATTATTCCATGCTGTGTTTGTGTTGATTATTGATTATTGGGTGGTCATCATTGCAATATATAACCTACTATATATGGTTTAATTTCTATGTGTATATTTAAGTCCCACAAGTAGCCTGTTGCTGTTTACATGGTCATGGTCACATGATGGAGTGTTCGTCTCACCCAATGGGTTTTTTGGTTAATTTAATAGTCCGATGGATAATTGCTCATTGTAATTTTCACAATCTTGTGAAAATGATTGTTGCAGTGTATTTTTTTTTACATTTCGCACCCATGCAGTGCATGTTCTGAAATGAAAATAAACATTGCCCTGATGTACACACAGCGTTGTTTAGGTTTTTTTAGTCAGAGAAGCTACGTAGGCAGTGTAATTTCTTTTATTGTTCTGTTACCTCCAACCCCCCCCCCGCGCTCCGTAACCTCCCACTTTA
>NC_135869.1:6266461-6336461 GCF_031162955.1 Sander vitreus | reverse complement strand
AAAGGGGGATGATGATCTGTCTTATAGGGAGAGATCAGGGGAACGACAGAGCGAGCGACATGATTAGATGTCTGTAGACGGAGAGAGGAGGGAAGGGAGAGAGAAAATGATGTGCTGTTATGTGAGAGCAGATCCCACTTAATGGGCCTCAGAAAAATACTAAGCTTTTGTGGCTGTGTGTGTGTGTGTGTGTGTGTGTGTGTGTGTGTGTGTGTGATGGGCATGTAGGAGTACTGAAAAGCCTGTCTCCTCTTGTTACCATCACACACTCATCTTCCCGTTGTTGTCTCCTTTCTCTTTGGCTTGTACTTTTCTTTTTCCATGCTCTTCCTCACCTCTCCCTCTTATTTTCCTAACTACTCTCTTTTTCTCTTCTTCGACCTCTCCTCTTTTTCCTGTTTACACCGGTCATCTTTCATTCTCCTCTTATTTCCTACCCTGACATTTCCTACCTGATTTCTTCTTTTCTCCTACCCTCAGTGTGTCAGAGAAGAGAAGAGCAACCAGGCTAGGTGTAGAGTGGTTTGACCTGTTACCAAGGTAACCCTCCATGGCGTTTTTTTTTTTTTTACCTTCCCAATACCCCTGTATTAAGATTAATCTCAAGGTGTGAACAGGCAAAATCCTCATAAGCAGAAACAATTAGCAATTGATTTGCATCAGGCGTATTAGACAGAGCATTGTATCTCCTGCTTTAATGAAGTGTATTTTACAATGTTTTATATAAAGATCCTCGTTTTCCACTCTTTTTTTCCCATTTCCTGTTAATGCAAACTCAACGCTTCCTCCTTGTCTTAAATTATTGTCTTGTCATAAATTCAGTGTCCTATAACTTGTGTTTATCACATCGGCCTCAGACCGGAGATGCACATCGCTAATAAGAGTGATTAACCCTCTGGACTCCAGACACACAGATGATTTTGGCATGCTCTGATATAGTTATAGAAATCTAAGCAGTATTTTCTTTTACTTTCTTCTATTCAGCTCACCAGGGGCGATTCTAGGATCTGACCTTTGGGGGGGGGGGCTCAGCCCCTAATGAAAAGTTGATAGCAGTTAAGCTAGGGGGGGTCCGGGGGCATGCCCCCGTAAGATTTTTTTTTTTAAACCCTTAAATCATGACTTCTTGTGAGTTTTGGGGAAATAAATAGACAGATTGAGACGTGCAATTATGACAAACTATCAACAGATTCAAGGCATCTGCTGTGAAAAAAGATGGCAACTACAAAAGCATGATTACTGCAGCACACATACCCAGGGGCGTCGGACTGGGGGGGGAAATGGGGACTGTGAGGAGGGCCCAAAAAGATGCTAGAATGAATAGCTGTGGATGCAGGGAGGGGCCCATAGAAAATGCCTTTCTACAGGGCCCAGAGTTTTTGTTTTTTTCTGCTGTTAATTTTCAACTTTTTCATTTACATCATTGATAGAAACTGATATGGTTATACAGCTAAATGATGAATAATCTAATCTAATAATGCCTCCGAACCAGATGGGGAAAATCCAACATCTCTTTTTCTTAAGAGCCTAGTCCTCCATGAAATGCATATGTAAATATAATGTGAATGGAATATTTTAAGTGTTTTAAATGTTTTTGCCCGTACAATATATGTCCACTTTCTCACCTGGTTCTTCCAGGTCCCTCTCTTTGTCCACTCTCTCTCCATCCTGCTCTCTCTCTCTATCCCCCTCCCTCCGTCATATCACTGACGATCACATACAAAACATTTTGTAATCAACTAGGAAATAATCAAATAAAAGAGAAAACAAAAAACACAGTAGTCCTACTGTGTATATATATATATATATATATATATGTCTTATAGGCTATCTAGCCATTTTCTCACCTTGTTCATCTTGCTCTCTCTGCCCTTCTCCCTCTCTATTCTCCTCACTCCTTTGTGTTGTCAACCAGAAGGCAAATGTAATCAACTAATCAACAGAGAATGCATCGTGTAGGCTACCAAAGGTTATACATTCACCTATTTATAACATATGTGAATATGGGGTTATAGCGGTGGTAATAGCGCTTTCCACTAAATATGCAAAAGGGTCCGTTCACATGTCACCCCCTCACCCCACACAGGCCCTCATGTACGTACATTTGCAAACGTAGCGTTATCAGCGCCATGGCCAACCCGCAGAAAGCGCACGCTGTGATACTTCAGCTTACGTCGTATTTACCAAACCTGCAGTTCATCGGGTAACCGGCGCCTTTCTCCGCCCACTATACCGTCAATTGCGCTGTAGCAAAGCGTTAAGTACTTGTGCTACGATACGGCTGAGTGCAGACTGCGATATTCCCACTGCTGATGCTATGACTGTTTGAAATGATTCTGATGCCAATATTTGTAACGTAGCGAGGAGTTTAACAGTTGCTGGAATGGAATGTGAACGCTGAGTCGGAGATTCAATGTCATCTTTGATTTCTTCCACTAACTGTAATATCGCATGACTGCTTAATCTGTAACGCTTAATGATTTCGTGTTCACTCAACTGAAAAAGTGTGATCCTTGTGGCAAAAATCCTTTCAACTCGTCTCCTTGACCTATGTCTTCGTCTTGCTCGGATTACTGCTGCCATTTCACAAGGAGGCATATGAGGAAACCCGCTTGCAGCTGGTTTACACCTGCTTTTAAGAGGCGGACAATTTTCACCGCAAAATAGAGGCGCGCTGTCACGGGAGGTTTTTGTACATACCGCGGAATACATAATTAGGCACACTTTACACTTCCCCTCCCATCTCTTTCTGGAAAACTCCCACTTTCCCCGTGACCCTCCTATGAATGCATATGCATGACACGGAAAAGCGCGATTTGCCATTTTCAGTTCCATTTACAGTATTTACACAGACTGACTGAATATTAAATAGAAGTATAGGAATACGTTTGTATACACAACAACAAATTATAATCAATTATTTCAGCTGTTTCTCTTTTACTTCCCAACACTTTCTCTCAGCTGCTGAGTGGTGCATTCAGGGGCGCCGTATAGGGGGGAAATGTTAAGACAATTCCAAGGGCCCATGACTGACAGGGGCCCCAGAAAATAGGTAAAAACTAATATAAAATTATTAAACCATCATCATTCAGTATATATATATATATATATATATATATATATATATATATATATATATATATATATATATTTCAAATATAATAATAAAATTAATGATCTCTTTGTTTTTACTTGTTTTTGGCAGTAAAAGTTAAATATCCCCATTGACCAAAAAGTAAACATCCATATAGACCGACCACCCCCCTGTATCTGCATGAAATGGTTTGGTCCTGCCTTAGCGCACTCAGTGATGGTGTTTAGTTGCAGTCAGTAGATGCGGCAGAACTACAGTGTTGCCAAGTAACGTTAAATCAAAATCTGGTTTTCAAAAAAGGAAAGAGAGAAAAGAGAGAGAGGAAAGACACAAGGAAAGGTGTCAAACTGTAACCCAGTTTTTCACCAAGAAAGGTGGGTAGCCTATAGTCTGTGAGTGGTATTAACCTGTTGGCTTAATGTCCATAGTGAAATAAGCTAGCTAGCTACAGACTAGTGTTAGCCTACATTTAATCACTATTTAATCAGTGCAGGGAAACGTTTAGCAAGATATTCATATTAAATCATTGTCCCTGCCCCTTTTAGCAGACTTAACAACAGATGAGTCAGCAGCACCCCAGTCTCCCCCTAACTGTGCCCCTCCCTGTCCCAGTGAAGAAGGTGAGCAACATTGTGGTTAATGACATAACAGTTAGCATCATAGCAGGGAGTCTGTGGGGATTTCTCTGTCTCTCTTGCTCTTTTTACCATTACAAAAAAGAAAATGAAATATTTATTGACACACATTTATCAAACACATTATCAAACACATTAATAACAATTATTTTCTCACATAATGATCATTATGAAATAAAATTAAAAAAAAACAACAACCTACTGTCTTTACTGGATGCTGGACAGTTGGAAACAGTGAGTAGCTTACCTGAGCCTGCATGTAAGATACAGACAATATTAAAATAATCCAGTTTGATACGTTCATTTAGATTGAATTGTGGAATGACATCTATAGATACAGACCTTATTATTCCCATCATGAAGGGCAATTTATTTGAGACGCTTGCACACACACACACACACACACACACACACACACACACACACACACACACACAAACACAAAACAATCTATCGTATCTAATGTATGTAATCAAGTGGTGGTAATACAGAACTGTAGGTAATTTGGGTCAATGTTCTGTACTGTTAGTGTTATTTATTGGTATATGGCATATTTTAATATATATACTGTATATATCACATGCATTGTGTACATCCTACAGAGCCAGGGCCCTCTCAGGTAGAAGGAGGAAGAAGTGTGGAAGCAGAGGAAGAAGGGAAAGAAAGTAACAGTGATGATCAGGATGAGAGATGCATGGTGGAAGAAGAGAGACAAAGTCATAAAAAGGATGACCAGGGTTTGTGGCCAGCAAATTTGACTGATAGGGACAGAGAGGATTTTGTGAGGGCACTGGCCACCAGAGATGATGATGAAGTACTGCCACAGGATTCTGAGGGAAAACATTCCCAGAATACTTATTGTACAGTAAGGCAGCCAATGGGAGGGAAAAGAGAGAGAAGAGAGACTGGGTAACTTACAGCAAATCTTCTAATGCACTGTATTGCATCCCATGTGTGCTTTTCTCTCATTTACAAAAAAAAGACCTTCTCTTAGTGCACTGAACAGCCAAAAGGGATATAAAATGTCTGATGTAAAGTGGCGTCGGATGTATGATAAATTCCCTGTCCATGAGAAGAATACGGCACACAGAGACTGCTATTTGCAATGGAAGAACTTGCAACAGTCAGTAATGGCTGTTAGTGTCATTGACTCTCAGATGGCCTTCAGCACATTTTTTTATGGTTGCTTTTAATCTTGCATCAAATAGTGAATTGCATACTAGACTTGCATGTACAAATCACCAGCAGTAAATATTGCGCTAGTACTAGTATTGAACTACAAGAAGCAAGACAGTTGCAAGCCTTTAATTAGAGTTATGTAAAGCTTTTGATGGGACAGTTAGGTCCTAGAGATGTGGTGACAACAGCTGCGCAGAGGGGGCCCAATTACATTTTTTTGTCATGGGGCCCAAAATTCCTGGCGGCGCCCCTGGGTGCATTGGTTAACTTTAACTGGTTGATGTTAAAGTTTCATCCGTTGCCCTCATTCATTCATTAGTTGCCTAATGCTGTATTCATTGATTTGTTAATCATTGCATTTGGTCATTTATCTGTGTGTTCTGTATAAGTTTTACAATCACCATTTCCAAGCCAAGAACTGATGTCACCTCCAGATGGAGACTGAATTAATGAATTGGCTATCATTTCCCTTTTCAAAGGTTGGCAAATTCTACAAGCCATCTCAAACATTTTAGCGACAGCATTTTTTTATGTAATAAAATGTTTGGAAAGCTTTGTCTACTGAGGACTGTAAATCTTGATTATCAATTAATCTTTAATTAAAGTTAAACAGAAACCAAAGTGAACTATACCATGGCAAACTCTTTCTCTCTGCAGATGTTTCCTCTGCCACTAGCTAGTCTTGTTCAGTGTGTCTGCATGCATGCGTGTGTATATATGTGTACATAATCATTCCACTCTGCTGTTTCTCCTAAGCTAAATAAACGCAGATAAGACCTGGAACACACACACACACACACACACACACACACACGGTTCAGTGCGCCAGAGGCTTGTGCATCTATTTCATCGTTCCTCCAGAACCCTTGATGTGTTTTTTTTATTCCACTCCGTGTCCTCCTTCCCTTGTCTTTTTTCTCAATCGCTTCTTCCATCCATTTTTACTTTAACTTTGATGTCTCCAACCCTCCTGCAGCTCTTCTATCCTTTATATCCGTCCCTCCCTCCCTAATCCCTTCCCTCCCTCATATTCTCCGGTCCCCCTTGCATTAATCTGCTAACCTCATCACCATACAGCTCTCTTTCTGTACTGTTCACTTTTTAATCTTTCTGGTGAAAGACTAATTGAAAAAGTGGAGAAATAAAGCTGAAAGAAGAAAAATCTAAAATTATATTTTACATTCCATATACAGGGGAAAACTGGAAAATATACAAAAAGCTTCTTGCATAACTGAAAATGTCTGGTGTCGGTGTGGAAGAAGGACATGGAGGAATGGAGGTGAGATTAACTGGGAGGAAGAGAGATCAAGAGATCAAGAAGAGGAAAGAAGATGATTAGTCATTGTGTTCAGTAAAGCAAACCAAGCGCAAGAGAGAGAGTCTCCTTTAGCGCTTTAAGTAAACGCGCTTGGTCGGGACTATTGCCGTCCTTTTTGACGCAGTTATGTTAAGGTCGTGGGTGGGCTTACGGTTCCCTGACACGCGGGAACTACGGGACGGTTGGGTTTAGGAAAGGGTCGTCGGTGGGCGTACGGTTCCGTTACGCGGGAAGAACGGGACGGTTGGGTTTAGGAAAGGGTCGTCGGTGGGCGTACGGTTCTGTGACACGCAGGAGGAAAGAAAAAAACGACTATAGCAGGCGTGACAAGCGGGACGCGAACCCCGCTCTCCTGGGTGAAAGTCCTGTGTTTCCTGCACTTGGTCGGGACTATTGCCGTCCTTTTTGACGCAGTTATGTTAAGGTCGTGGGTGGGCTTACGGTTCCGTGACACGCGGGAACTACAGGACGGTTGGGTTTAGGAAAGGGTCGTGGATGGGCGTACGGTTCTGTGACACGCAGGAGGAAAGAAAAAAAACGACTTTCGCCCTTAAATACTACTCACTAAATCCTATCTAACCGCTGCTCCCCGGTGCGTTACACAAACACGCTGAAAGACGCCTTTTTCATCGCATCAGACGCTGACAGATACTGTCCAAACGTCCTTATTTTACGAGTTCGGAATGAGAACGGGTTGAACTAACATAAACTAACAAAACACATGGACAATTTACATTTAGGAACTACGAGCGAGACAGGGCCTCTCACTCACACTGCTCCTTCACCGAGACAGAGGACTTCATATTCAGACTGACAATCAGCAGGGAGAACTGCAGCTAGTTCAAGTAATATTTCACTGTAACAATTACAGCTGTCACAGGGGACAAATTCTCTAGAGGCTACTTTCACAGACTGCTTTCTGATGTAGTTAAACTTTAGAGATGTAAAGACATGCATATTGGACAACCTTAACCAAACCATGACTGTTGTTTAATCCTAACCAAAACATAGGGGTGGCAGATCAGAAAAACAAACACACTCTGTAACTGTGATTTATTATGGTTTTAGAAGGCACTAGGGATGCACCGATCAGATACTATCGGGCTGATACTGACCCTAAAATCCGGATCGGGAATCATTGACAATGAAGCCGATCTATTCTATTGAAGTTTATGTTTTGTTTGTTTTTTTACGACTTTTTTTTTGGGGCTTTTCCGCCTTTAATTTTTGACAGCACAGCTAGGTGAGAAAGGGGAGAGAAAGGGGGAAGACATGCAGGAAATTGTCACAGGTTGGATTCAAACCCTAGACCTCTGCGTCAAGGCATAAACCTCTCAGTATATGTGCCCCTGCTCTACCATTGATCCAACCCTGTTTGTTGTTTTTTTTCTCTCCACCCCCAGCGTATTTGCACGCTTCCATAGAAGAAAAAAGACACAGCATAGCTAACTGGCTGGTAGCATGTAGCTAAGGACAAGGTAAAGTTAGTTTACTTGTAGCCTGCAGCTGCACTTTTCCAGACACCATGGCCACTGCCGGAGTCAGACGTGACGGGGGAAAAAAACAGAACTGGAAAATCCTCTTGCTCCCCTAAAGTCACCGGTGTGGCAACATTTTGCTTTCCCTGCGAGTCAGTTATGGAAACAAACAACGAAGGTAAAGCACGTGGGCTTTAACAGGACTTCATGATGCATTCATGTGCACACTATATAGGCCTACTGAAATTTGGAAACGTTGCAAGTTCAAATGTTCTGTTTGAAGCTCGTAAAAGTTGTTGTTGCACGACGTATTATTTTAATAATAAATAACAATTGAGTACATTTATATCGATGTATTTATTTGTTACATTTTGTTTTACAAAGTAAGAAAATCAATTACGTTGCCTTACACATACAGAATTATGCCAGTTCCACACAATGAGGCATACAGCTACTTAATTAAACACTGGTATTGGATCGCTGCTTGGGCCGGAACTGAAAGCCCAGGTATTGCTATCCGTATCAGGACTGAAAAAGTCAGATCGGTACATCCCTAGAAGGCAACGACAATGGCTTCCTGCTAATACTGGCGCCAGATCAGAAAGTGCTTATATGAGTTATTTTGGAAGGCAACAAACAAACATGGAGGGTATTTAGGAAATGATATATTTTCTATGTCTTTTTAAAGATTTACAGTATGTCCTAGCAGGAACCCATGGGCTTGAAGCTAAGAGTTACAGAGAGTATTGAGAGACACACACACGTGGGATTTGTTAAGAATAAGGAAAATCTAGAATTACACCGGCCTTAACCCTTTAACTTCATCATCATTAGTGTCTTGTAGTGGATAAAACTACTACCTTTGCAGCTACTTTTGGTCATTTCAGGTGCAAGTTGCTAAATACTAACTTGTGTAGTGACGATCATACAATCATGAATAATCCTGCCATTATAAACCATGAAGGCTTGACTGCTTTACCTCCTCCTGCAGTGAACATGACAGTTATGTTTTCATTGTGAACAGGATAATTGACATAGGTACAAATGGTTGTGGCAGTGTGAGTCGATAGATAGTCCTTGGCTCAAGTTTCAGTTGGTCAGAATGATTTGTTGGCAGAAGGGTTCTGCACTTCTGATGTGGCTGCAAAGAAGCTACTGTAAACAGGGTTGCAAGCCTGGAAGACAAACAATGATTACAAACTGTTATCAGCTTTACATGTTGGCAGTTCAAGGACCAAATACGGCGTGTGGACTGGTAGCTGAAGAGGTGCCAGTTTGCCTCCTGGGCACTGCTTAGGAGCCCTTAAAGCGTAACTCTCGCCAAAATGCAACCTAGGGTCTTTTTGTGAATGTACCCGAGTCAAATTTTAGTTTAAAAGCATATTTAGGACGGAAGCATCACCTTTAAGATTTACCGTATCTTCGTTTTTCGGTCAAATGGCCTTTTGAATAGGAGTGCTAGGGGCACTTTTATGCTAGCCTCAAAATAGCTATTTTTAAAACACTAAGAAGGCTCGACACAACATGAAACTTTGCTCGAAGTATCACCAGGGGCTCTACACATGAACTTGAGCATTGAGAACATTGTTTGTGTACACAGAGTTTCCTAAAAATGGTTTTGAGCAACTCACGTTAGCAGTTGTTGTTTATGCTATCCGCCATTTTCCCAGTCAAAAATAGGCGATGTCAGAATGCGAATGAACGGACTTCATAGCAGGAAATGTCATTCTTATATGAGGCTCCTTTTTCAACCAGAAGGTCAATATTGTTTTTCACTAATGACAAAACAACGAATTATCCGTGCGTTTATATGGAACTAAGCTTTAGGAGCTTTCCATCTTTACTCTCCTCCCTCGACTATTTTTGACTGGCTCGATAGACGCCGACCAGAAGAACAACAGCTACAGTGAGTTGCTCAAAACCTTTCTTTTTAGTAAACTCTGTGTACACAAACCATGTTCTCAATGCTCGAGTTCATGTGTAGAGACCCTGGTGATACTTGGAGAAAAGTTTCATGTTGTGTCGAGCCTTCTTAGTGTTTTAAAAATAGCTATTTTGAGGCTAGCATAAAAGTGCTCCTAGCACTCCCATTCAAAAGGCCATTTGACTGAAAAACGAGAATACGGTCCATCTTAAAAGTGGCGATTCCGTCCTAAATATGCTTTTAAACAAAAGTTTGACTCAGGTACATTCACAAAAAGACCCTAGGTTGCATTTTGGCGAGAGTTACGCTTTAAGCAATGCACCAAACCCCCAACTGTTCGTATAAGTCTGTGTATAGGTCATGTTGGAGTATGTGTGTAGTTTGGTCTGTGTGTGTGTGTGTGTGTGTGTGTGTGTATGTGTGTGTGTAAATATATATTTTCACACAGAAACGGCTATTCTGTTTTCAATTCTATAGAAGGGGTAATTCAATTTCATTTCTTTTTCCCTCTTCTGGTTGAGAACGCCTTCATCTTGACTTTCTGCCTCCTGCTATGGCAGAGCTGAACCCTGGACATTTAGCTGTGCACAGTGACAGTTACACAGCTTATATCAGTGTACCAGACTGTTGGGTCACATTGTGTTTTCTTCTTGTTTGTTTTTTTGTTCATGTTGATGTGATAACAAATTCAAAACTGTTGGCTGGTTTTCCTGGTGGACATTAGCAATGCCAGGTTTCCCCTACTGTAGGTGATCTCAAAGTCGGCCACAGATTGGCCATCCAACTCGCCGTATGTGGTGTATACGTGTGTGTGTTTGTTTGTGAATGTGTCTGTCCTGTGTGGGTGTTGGCAGACAAAGCAGACCACACATGATGTAGCCTATAATTATTTCTAGAGAGATAACAATGATATAAAAGAGAAAAAAGTAAAAAGGTGGCAGAGCAATGAAGACCATGAGTGAGGAATGGGGAAAAAGTCAACGAGATGCAAAAAGAGCAAGGTAATGATGGGCAGAGACAAAGACAGATTGGAAAGGACGAGGCTAAGGGAACAGGTTGAAATGGAGGGATGAGGAGAGATGAGAGGCAGACTGACAGCAGAGAAGAGAGCAGAGAGGTGGAGGCATAGGCAGCTCTGTGTACAGGCCCTGCAGTGATCCTGCTGTTTGAAGCTTAATGCTAACACCTACACACACTCCCACAACTAATTGCTATTTCTATACATATTACCCTTTCTGTAATACTGTGTGTATAGTTCACTGTCTCTACGTGCTGTCTCTATATGTGCAGTATATGGATAAAAGGCTGCCCGATTTAAGTCATGCTGGAAGAAGATGGGTATCAAATGATTATTCCATTTCTATAGTACTGTAAATTCTCAAATAAAATCAGTCTTCAAATCATGGAAGAGTCTCAAATAACAGGCCAAGTCAAAAACATTAAGAGTGGGTGGAGTAAATTTATCATGACGTATATTTCATATTTCACTTTTTTTAAGCTACTGTCAATGAAACTCAGAAATTCTGCAAAGAATGAGAAGTATTTAAATGTGAAACATCTGTGGAGGAAGTGTTACATTTCATTGATGCTAGCTTACACCAATAACACAAAAGACAAAGTGGATGCGACTAATATTATGAATGAGAACAGTATTTCGATAAATAATAGAAACTCAAGAAGCAACGTGGTGAGTGTGATGGAATTACAGGAAATGGAGGAATTATTGAGTTCAACAGCAAATTAAAACATAAGCAAAACAGGTAGGCATCTTACTAAAATGTGATTAAATCAATAAAACAGGGAAAATTGGGAGTCAATGTTTAACATACAGGCCTTCTTTATGTTACCGGTTGGGGGGGGAGAGAGAGAGAGAGAAAGAAACAGAAATATGACTCATAATAATTATGGCAGTAGGTATAATGGAATGACATGATGAACAGTGGCAATTATAGTAACAGTAAAAATAATAGAACTATGATTAACAATAACAGTAGTAGCACTGCAGGTCGTAGCAGGGCGACGAGCAGGACCACGGCAGCAGTTGCAGCCATGATCCAGGTGCCACCACAATCCAAGGAAATCTGCCAGGCAAGAAAGCACAAATATTCCGGGAAGAAGCTAAGTTAGTAACATGCATTAATTGGATATGACTGCACAGTTTTGTTTTGTTTTTTTTAAATGCAAATTTCTTTTAACTGTAACTTTCTACAATATTTGCATACTGCCACCATCATTTCCACTGCTGTGTTAATGGCCAGTAGAACAGGAGGAATGATTACAGCCAGCAAAAACTATCTGTATCTGACTATTGTTTTAAGATAGACTTTAAAAAATGTGGAACTATTCTTTAAAGTAAGGGAAAGATGGTTATAGCAAAAATAATATTGATAACCTATTTTATTTATATAGTGCCTTTCATGAATCCCAAGGACACTTTACAGAAATGACTGTGACTAAGTTTAGCTAAGGGAGGTTGTAGGCTGTGGTGAACAGGTGGTGTTTTTTTTAAATATGTCCAGGGATGTAGCATTTCGGATTTCTGCAGGGAGGGTGTTCCAGAGGGATGGGGCTGCAACACTAAAGGCTCTGTCTCCGAAGATGCAGGGGGACCCCAGACAGGACTCCATTGCAGTAGTCCAAACGGAAAGCGATAAAAGCATGAATTAGGGTTTCTGCCACAGAGTCAGATAGTGACGGAATGAGAAGATGAGAACACACCTCCCCTGCATTGACGCAAATGTACAGGATAAAAAAAACACCATGTGGCGCCATGCACCATGAAATTGCATCTGGCCTCGTGCACCAGCTGCGCAGGGGCCACCTGAACTGGGGGACTAGCCAAGATGTCCATGCTGGCACCTGGTTCACCTTCATACTGCAGTGTCATCATGTATGAGGAGGAATCAGCTGATAGGAAAGTGTTGAGAGACGGGGTAAGACATTGTTGGCTTTGGTCTCTTTTAGATTTGTTGACAATAAGAACAAAATACAATAATGTCAGCCTTATCTTTTAAATCCTGTGTTTACACATACACATTTTAGTACAGTTTAGTGTCAGACATGTTGCAAAGAAACTCCTGCACACTGTTTAACTTGCAAAAATAAATTTAATGGAGATCTATATATCTAATGGAGATCTATATTGGATGGATGTATAGATATATTGTGTATAACAAATGCTACAACCCAAACGCTAAAATGCATTCTTAGATAGATATCTAAATTGCAGGTAACATTTTTTTTTAAAGATCATTTTTAGGGCTTTGTCCTTTTTATTTATAACAACTGAAGAGAGACAGGAAATGGGGGAGACATGCAGCAAAGGGCCTCAGGTTGAACCTGGGCTGCTTGCAAGGAGTGAGCCTACATGGGTGTGCGCTCTACCAGGTGAGCTAGAGGCCCTGCAGGTAACATTTACATTAATATATAAACAGAAAAAAAAATTTAAAAAGATATTCCACAATAAACACCACAAAAAAACCCCACCAAAATTCAACAGCCATATACTGTACTTCATCACTTTATGTGTTAGATAACAATCGTCGAATTTTTCTCGCTCAATGGTGTTTTAGCCCCCACCGTCGACTTCAAGGCACCTAACCCTAACCATAATCCTTGCCTAACCCTAGTACCTTCCATGCAGGGCTGCCTGGAAGACGACGTTGGGGGCTTAAAACACCAAACACCATTTATCTCTTAAGACTGCAGACATTTCATTAATTCATTAATACAAAGAGTCTACAGGCCTGGAGGAAAAAGAAATCCAATAACTAGCAGGTTACAGTTGTGGATGAACCTAGGATAGCAAAAAGTCAACACCATCGATATTACTTAGAACCCTCTCGTCCATTACATTATTACATTACATTACATGTCATTTAGCTGACGCTTTTATCCAAAGCGACTTACAATTAAGGTTCAAACTCCAGACATCAAGTAGTAAGTGCAAGTACATTAGCTTTAAATAAGGAAAGCAACAAAGAGCCATATGAAAGTACAACTTCAAGAAAAAGAAAAAAAAATATATATATATACATATATATATATATATACATATATATATATATACATACATATATATACATATATATATACATATATATATACATACATACATATATATACATATACGTATATATATACATATACGTATATATATACATATACATATATATACATATATATATATATATACATATATATATATATACATACATATATATATATATATATATATATATATATATATATATATATATATATATATATATATATATATATATATATATATACATATATATATATACATATATATATATATATATACATACATATATATATATATATATGGCCTATATAAGCGTAGGCTTTCGGCCATCCTGGCCATCCCGACATCAGGATGGCTGAAAGCCTACGCATCTTCCGCATCTAAATATTCCAACATTTAGGAGCCAGGACAGCAAACAGTCGGGATTTTGTCAAGTGATTAGTTCTCCCTCGCTGTGAGGGGGCAGCAAGCAGGTTGGCTGATGCAGAGCGGAGTGGGCGCATTGGGGTATAGGGTTTGACCATATCCTGGATGTATGCTGGGGGTGATCCGTTCCTGGCCCTGTATGCATGTACTAGAGTCTTGAAGCGGATGCGGGCAGCAATTGGTAACCAGTGAAGAGAGCGGAGGAGGGGTGTAGTGTGAGAGAACTTGGGGAGGTTGAAGACAAGTCGAGCTGCTGCGTTCTGAATGAGCTGCAGGGGCCGGATAGCACATGCAGGCAGGCCAATCAGGAGGGAGTTGCAGTAGTCTAGACGTGAGATGACTAGAGCCTGAATCAGAACCTGAGCCGCCTTCTGCGTTAGAAGGGGAAGTATCCTTCTGATATTATGCAGCATGTATCTACACGATCGGGTAGTTGCAGCAATGTTGGCAGTAAGGGAGAGTTGGTCGTCGGGTGTCACACCCAGGTTTCTAGCAGTCTGGGTGGGGGCTACCACAGAGTTGTCAATTGTTATAGTCAGGTCTTGGTTAGGAGAGCCCTTCCCTGGAAGGAAAAGGAGCCCAGTCTCGTCGAGGTTGAGTTTCAGATGGTGTGTGGACAGCCAAGAAGAAATGTCAGTCAGACAGATAGATGTGCGAATATGTGTGAAGTATCAGTTCTTAGTGCTAGGCAACATGCCGAGGTTCACCACTGTATGTTGCTCCGGGATTTTAATCCATCCTTGACTGGAAAGCAGCTTATTTGCAATTTGTTTTACGTAAGACAGGCTTTTGTCTGTGGAGTGATATATATTGTGTTGTTGGTGTGTCATTTATCAGTAGGCTAAATCTCTGCATGAATGCCACAAAAACTTCTTCTGTGTATTTAAAAAAAAATCATTGAACAATCGTCGCATTCATTTGATTTCTTTTGTTGTCACAAAGACAGTGCGGGTGCGGCTGCATTCTGACTTGTTTGATTGGACAGCTGGCGTATGAATGCTGTTTGTGACAGCTTCGTGACGACATATCACGCCAGCGGAAAGTTTGATGAAACAGCGACTTGAAATTAGTTTTTCTGGTGGACCAGTCATCCATCTCGCTCTCTCTTTTCGCTTTCCCAGTAGTGCTAATAGTGGAGGATTATCCATAGTGAAGAGGAAAAGGGCTTCATTTCCCTCTGAGCTGCCTTTGTGTGTGTGCATGTGCGCTAGAAAGGGTTATTGTGGTACATTGTCATGGGTGAAAATAGCAGCCAGACAAATTATCTGCTCTCCCTTCCTCACTCTCTTTGTCCTGATGTCAGTCTAGTCTCTGTGTCTCTTCATCTTCTTATTCCACTCTCATGTCTCTCTCCAGTCACTCTTGCTGTTTTTATATTATATATTTTTCTCTCTTTGTCTTCCAGTCTCACCTTCCTAGTCCCTTCTCTTTTTTTCCTACATATGCTACATACAATACGTTTTGAAAACACACATTTTACATACAAATGACTTGCGTCTATATCACACGTTTCCAGTGTTAAAAAATGTACGGATGGTTTCTTCAATAATGTGTTTAAAATCAAACCGGTTGCTTCTGCACAGCAATAAAAAATGACTAAAAAACTTTAAAACACAACTCTCCTCCGGCCGGTCACATCAGGGATTCTCTTTCTTTGTCCTCCTTTTTCCTCCCCTGCACCTGTTTTGCGTCCACCTTTAACAAGGTAATTCCCAGTCCAACAAACAATTAGAAAAACAGCAATTCCACAAAACCATGCAAATGATAACTGTAAAAACATGAAACGCATCTACGAATGAAACCGAATGGGGAAAAAAAATACACACACTGCTAAAACTCAAACGGAGCAATTAAGTAAAACATGCAACGTTGGGAACAAAATGAAAAGCTGCCTAAAGTCACATTCTGACATCCACACTAGCTTTTTCAGGTCATATTCAGAAAGATGTCCATCCACACTGAACTGCCAGGACCACAGCAGCAGTTACATCTCTTCTTCTTTGTCCTCTTTTGGTTGGCAAACCTCAAAACTGTGCACCATAGCCAACATTAGGCAAAGTGTTTGTTTATGCCTGATTGGCATTCCAAGCACAAGTGCGTGAGTGCACCTCACAAATCGTAAAGATACTAAAGGCATTCATCACGCTTTAATTGAACGTAGTTATAGCTGTTATACCCATTACTTTTTGAGGCAGAGACAAAATACCTATATGGTCCTAAACACAAAGTTGGAGCTCTTTCTGGGTTACAACTG
Source organism: Sander vitreus (assembly GCF_031162955.1). NCBI lineage: Eukaryota > Metazoa > Chordata > Actinopteri > Perciformes > Percidae > Sander > Sander vitreus. The sequence goes on along the minus strand of NC_135869.1, from coordinate 6,320,105 downwards.
TGTCCTTTGCTTTGTAAATTACTTTCTATTAGCTTTTGTGTATGTCGACGATGTTTCATTTACGGGGTAGTTCCGTTACCGCCGAAGGTTCAGCCCGATGTCCCTCATTTTTGGCCGGATGTCCCTCACCTTCCGCTTTCTTTGTGTTGGCATTCTAAACTCCAGTGGATTCGGGAAATATCCTCGCAGCTAGAACTGACACTTATTTTTTATCACACGCTCGACAGCCATTTGAATTCCAGAGCTCGCCTCCCTATGTGCACATGTTCCACCAAAACAAGGCAAGGCTATTTTGCAGAGGCACCCTTGCTGCGTCCAGCGCTTAGTGCCACCCAAGACAGTTTTGATTGGTTTAAAAAAATTGCCATTGAACCAGAGCACGTTTTTCTTCTATCCAGTAATGTTTGGGTGGACTCGCCAGACCTTCCTCCACAGCACTGTGGAGATAGGTCTGGCAATTCGAGACTAGCTTTTGTGTAAAAGAATGCTGTGAAAAGAGAAAATTAAAAGAGATGTATAGAAAAAAGAGAATTATTCTATCTTTTGATAGAATCAAGAAATGTATCCCTATAAGAGATATAGGGGCTCCATAGTTTTCGGAAATGAAAAAATTGACGTTTTGTCACTGTTCCGTACCTACTCTTTCAGTTCATATGTGCATATATTAAGCAGGGCATAATTAATTTAAACAGACTGGCTTGGCACAAAGGCTATCCACTCACAGGCCCATTTACAAAAGGATTGTTCAGCTTCTGTGGCCACTAGACCTGAACAAATAAGACAAAAAGAAACTGTAATTTTGAAATCACCAGCAGCATCACCGCACCGCGCTGCCAAACGAACAACGTCTCGATTTCTACATATTTAAATGAGGTAATATTCAGACATCTGGGGCAAAATTATCCCCTTTCTATGCAAATGAGCCTCGCTGCAAAAACAGTCACAAAGATCAGCGCTAACAGCCACATGCAGTTGCAATAAAGTCATTTAGCGCATTTATGAGGAGTGTCCTCCACTTCATAGAATATAAGACAGACTGTATTATTCCCACACTGGGGAAATTCCTGATCAAATCATGCTATCTTCTTTCACAGTCTGAAGGTGTGAGTTTGAAAACAGCAACAGCACTGACAGAATGGATATTAAACCTTTAAATTCCTTGCGTGAAGTTTTGAGGAATGCTTCTGCACCTCCAGTCTGAAAATGTCATTTTTCTTGTTCTCCCTGCGATTGTTCTGTCTCCTGTGTTCTTGGTGCAAAGGCAACATTTATATTTTTTAAAGATTCAAAATCCTTTATTAATCCCACAATGGGGAAATTCTCACTGTTACAGCAGTAAGGGATACGAGGAAAAGTAGAACACACATGTTAACACACAATAATAAATATAATTAAAGAGAATACATATTAAAATAGTAAAATGTATTTACAGTATTGCACAGTCACATGTTTTATTGCACGTTTTATCAGTCTTGGTGTGTGTGTTTTGTCCATGTGGTCTACTGGGAGCAGTGCTGATTGTAGAGTCTGACAGCAGCAGGCAGGAAAGACCTGTGGTATCTCTCCATGACGCAGCGGGTGCAGCAGCCCGTCACTGAAGGAGCTGTTCAGTCCTGACATGGGGTGAGAGGAGTCGTCCATCATGGAGGATCATTTAGCCTCTATCCTCCTGTCTCCCACCACCTCCACGGCGTCCAGGGGGTCAACCAAGAACAGAGCTGGCCTTCTTAATCAGCCTGTCCAGTCTTTTGCTGTCTGCCACTGCAATGCCACTGCCCCAGCATACCACTTCATAGAGAATGGCTGATGCCACCACAGAGTCATAAAATGTCCTCAGGAGTGCCCCCTGCACCCCAAAAGAACTGAGTCTCCTCAGCAGATACAGTCGGCTCTGGCCTTTTTTGTAAAGTGCTGTGGTGTTGTCAGTCCAGTCCAGCTTATTGTTCAGGTGAACACCCAGGTACTTATACGATTTAACCATATCGATGTCCGTACCCAGGATGTTCACCGGCAGAGGTGGAGAGTGTTTGCTCCTGCAGAAATCCACCACCAGCTCCTTGGTTTTCCCAGCATTGATCTGGAGGTGGTTCCGCTGGCACCAGTCCACAAAATCTTTGTTAAGTTCCCTGTACTCCCTGTCGTCCCCATCTGTGATGAGGCCAACAACTGCAGAGTCATCAGAGAACTTTTGTAGGTGGCAGTTTCCTGAGTGATAGGTGAAGTCTGCAGTGGAGAGGGTGAACAGGAACAGGGTCAGAACTGTTCTTTGTGGGGCCCCTGTGCTGCAGTCAGACACACAGCCCTGTGTCCTTACAAACTGAGGTTGGTTGGTGAGGTAGTCCAATATCCATCCAGTGAGGTTGCCAATTTTGCCACATGGATCATCGCAATCAAACAGGTTCCAGTCCAGGAATAAATCCTTTGTTCATGAAAGTTATGATGTCTTTTTGTTTTAGAGTTTGCAGATTGCAACCAGGATTTTATCAGACCATCTCACAGTGTTACATGCATTGATCACTGTCAGCGTTGGTGTGTAAGAGCCTTTAGTGCGGACATACTTTCTTTATTTTTAGTTTTTTCTGCCTCTCTTATCTCTCTTATTTTCTCACTTTTCCTAACTGTGTCTACACCTCTGTCTCTCTCCTGCCAAATTCCCTTGCCACCTCCATTTCTCTCTGTCTCTCATTGGAGCTTCTGTCTATATTTAGACAGGCTGAGGCTGTGCTTGACAAGCCATGTGCTTTTCTGCAGATAGGTGGTAATGGGATTCCTCATTCTCCTCAGTGATCAGCCACCTCACAGGACAACACACACAAACATACACTCATCCATCCATGCAACCATACTAATAACTAGCGCTTTTCATACTTTAACCTTAACCAAGTTATTTGTGTTGTAGAGTGAACCATCAAGAAGTGGTGGTTGAATTCAATTTTATTTATAGTATCAAATCATAACAAGAGTTATCTCAAGACACTTTACAGATAGAGTAGGTCTAGACCACACTCTATAATTTACAAAGACCCAATAATTCCAGTAACAACCCCCAGGGGCATGCATTTAGTGTGACAGTGGTGAGGAAAAACTCCCTTTTAGGCAGAAACATTGAGTGTTGAGGAAAACATCCTTTTAGGGAGAAACCTCGGCCAGACCCAGGCTCTTGGTAGGCAGTGTCTGACTGTGCTGGTTGGGGGTGTGATGAACAGTGGCAATTATAGTTACAATAAAGATAATGGAACTATGACTAGAAATAGAAGTTGTAGTAGTTCATGGCAAAGCAGGGCACTGCAGGACATAGCAGGGCGTAGCAGGGCATAGCAGGACACTGCAGGGCGTAGCAAGGCATAGCAGGGCGCCGAGCAGGACCACCGCAACAGCTGCACCCATGATTTAGGTGCCACCCTAATCCAAGGAAAACTGTGGACGAGAAAACATAAGGGCTCCGGGTTAGCTCTTCTGGATCAGCTGGAGGGACTTATTTGAGCAACCTGATAATAAGGAATTACAATAGTCCAGCCTTGAAATAACAAATACATGGACTAGTTTTTCAGTATGGTTTTGAGACAGGATGTGCCTAATTTTGGCCCTGGTAGCTTATGCCCGTCACTACAGCGGCATGTGATGGTCGTCGGAGTGGTAGGTGGAAGTGGTAGCACTGTGGAGTAAGGTCTGACTACACCACAGATACATTCTAGAATACGAGAACAAATCGTTTTGGGTTGTTTGCATTTCTTTAAACCGACGCAGTTCCGGACACAGCGATAGTGGCTCCGCAAAATCGTCTCGGGAAGGAACTTGTTTTGGTGGAACATTTGCACCCCTCAAAAGAAAACACCACATACAATATTAAATGAAGTTAACTGCAATCTCACCAATCTGTCCCAAAATGTCCCAGTTAGAGTTTAAATGCCGTAAACATATTCCTTGTAAATCTTTACAATCATTCACTGAAAGAACCAAGCAGACCTGCCTTGTTGCACGATCCAAATGTTCTTAAAAACCCATTTTCAGCATGTGGCTTGCTAGCTAGAAGTTTGTTTCCTTGTTTTGCACCACGAAAGGACATACAAGTTGGTAAAAAGACACACACATTAAGCCATAAAAGTTGCACTATGGGTAAAATGTTTTTTAGTCTTGTCCATAAACAAAGCTTTATACCTTTTACTTCACCATTCTACTCATCTTGTCCATCCTCCTAATAGCTTAATCAGTCATATCATGAGAGTCTCCAGCCAGCTTCTCATTATCAGCCAATTAGCTTACTTCCTCTCCTCCAGCTGTTTCCATTGATCGACTTGCACGACCATTGGCTTTTAATTAAAGGGATATTCCCAATGGAAGTTTACACTAATGGTTGGCATTTTAAAACAGCTAGAGACCTTTGTACATTTTACCCAGTTGTTTTGTGTGTGTTTGATGAGTGTTTTCTCTGCTCTAGTGATTCGGGAGAATGTGTTAAGTGCTGTTCCAAAATTAGATATCATTTCAATATGACAATGCGGCAACACAAATACGGTCTAGAGTTCGCTATCAAATAATTAAATTAAGAAGTAATGGCACTTTTTATCTAGTAAAAAGGCCGTATGAAGGGTTGGGTAGCATAAGCTTGAGTATATTGTTTGACAAACTGTCAATAAAATGTGTACAATTGAAAAGTTTGGCATGACAGCTAAAAAAAACATTAGGCTTAGTTATCTGGGTAGTGTTGATATCAAAAGCAAACTAAAATTACCTCAGCCTGAGTTTTAATCTCATTGTAACAGAAGATCTCAAAATGAGATCTGTATCCCAGAACTGGGAGAAACAATCTCATAATTATGAGATCCTTTCTCAAGATATAAGAAAACTTCATATGAATATTAAAACTATTATATCCGTTGGTTGTAGGTATGCAATCTTTATTAAAGTTTGATCTTGTAATTTTTACATCGGAATCGTATAATTAAGTAGAATTAGAGATAATGACATTGGTATCCTAATGCTTAAGAGAAACTTAAGACAATCTCATAATTACAATCTGTTTATTTCATAATAACAGAATCTTATCAGAATCAGAAAGGGCTTTATTGCCAAGTACGTTTTTTGCACATACAAGGAATTTGTCATGGTGTTGTTGGTGCATGTCACACATTCTCAAATATAAGAAGGATAAAAAGAATATAAACAATATAAGTATAAACATATACACACAGTATGTATTAATAATGATAAAATAAATGTAAATAAATAATAAAATAAGTTAAACAGTAGTAAAAAGGAACACTACAGCAGAGTAGGTACAGTGGCATGTAGAGCCAGAGGTGGAGTGTAGAGAGAGTCAGGGTGGTTTCCGGGCCTTGTTAATAAGGCTAGTGGTGGAGGGGGAAAAAATGTTTATGTGGTGTGTGGTTGAGGTCCTGATGGAACTCAGCCTCCTGCCAGAGGGGAGTGGCTCAAAGAGTTTGTGGCCGGGGTGGGAGGGGTGAGAGGGGGTCAGCCACAATCTTTTCTTTATCTTGAGACTAGTGCAGTGTCCATTGAAAACATGCCTGTTGGGAACGGTTGATTGTTTTGCCTGTGGTGTTGCTGCTTGCAGCTTTCTCCAGAACTGCTTATCCATCCACAATTTGAGTTAAATGATGTAGACCAGATGAATGGTTGTTGAGAGAAGGACACATATTAACACTTACATACATACATACATACATACATACATACATACATACATACATACAGTGTTGGGGAGTAACGGAATACATGTACCGGCGTTACGTATTCAGAATACAAATTATGAGTAACTGTATTCCGTTATAGTTACAATTTAAATAGTTGGTATTTAGAATACAGTGACATTGTTGAAATCAATGGATTACATGACGATACTTCTCTGTTTCACGAGTTTATTCACTCTTGCAACTCCATGCATTTCCCAGAAGCCCCAATATGAAAACGAAGAAATTAGCTATTTGCGTGATCACTGATAGAGGTAGAGATGGAGCCGGAACCGGCACAACAGAGCCAGGGCAGGAATGCGTTTCTATCTTGGAAATTCAAACAACATTTCACATTAAAGAAAGAGAAGGGAGAACGAAATATAACTGTGCACTGCAGTGCAACTTCTGCTTGCCAGCAACCAACTTCCTTTCAGCATCCAAATTCCTCCACCTCCAACCTGAAGAAGCATCTTAAAGTAAGTTATTTTTAGCCAAGGGTAGTCGTCTGCTGTAGTTTTACTGGTCACCTTGCTATTTTATAGTTGACGTGCGACTTTGCATTCTCCTACATGCTGATTTACTAGCCCCAGAGCTGTTGAAAGACTGACTAGCCCCGTTTGACATGTTAGCTAACGTTAGCTAAAATTAGCTCATGGTAGCTTAGACTGCGGTTAGATTTTTGTAGTATGCAGTTCGGGACTACAAATACAAAAATCTATCTGCTTGTTTAGGTACACATTCAGCCAGTTGGAACAGAAGAACACACCAGAATAGGCCTGTTTAGTAAGCTGCATGTGATGGCCGCATTCCTATACTTATAAAATGCAATTCAATGTGGAAGTAATCCAAGTATTCAGAATACGTTACTCAGATTGAGTAACATAAAGGAATACGTTACAAATTACATTTTTGGGCATGTATTCTGTACTCTGTAACGGAATACGTTTTGAAAGTATCCTTCCCAACACTACATACATACATACATACATACATACATACATACATACATACATACATACATACATACATACATACATACATACAGACAGACACACAGACAGTTTGTTCTTGCTTTAAAGTTAGATATGGATCTTGTAGAATTATGAAATCTGTAGCCATAGAAATAAGACTGTCTTCCCAAAAATAACGCCAGCATAAGTCATTGGGGGTAGAGAGACAGACAAAAATACAGAAATATAGGCAGTGGGTATAATGGAATGACATGATGAACAATTACTGTTATTAACATGTGTAATAGAACTATAACTAGTACAAGAGCTGTATCTCATAATTACAAAATCCATCCATCCATCCATCCATCCACCAGGGGCAGCAGCTCCAGCAGCTCCAGCAGGGGACCCCAAACTTCCCTTTCCCAAGCCATATAAATTAGCTCTGACTGGGGGATCCCGAGGCGTTCCCAGGCCAGGGTGGAGATATAATCCCTCCACCTAGTCCTGGGTCTTCCCCGAGGCCTCCTCCCAGCTGGACGTGCCTGGAACACCTCCCTAGGGAGGCGCCTAGGGGGCATCCAAGTTCCTCACGGATGACTGAGCTTCTCACCATATCTCACCAGCCACCCTCCAGAGGAAACCCATTTCGGCCGCTTGTAATCTGGATCATGACCCAGCCTTCATGACCATAGGTGAGGGTAGGAAGAAAAATTGACCGGTAGATCGAGAGCTTTGCCTTCTTGCTCAGCTCTCTTTTCGTGCGGTAAAGTGAATGTAATATCACCCCAATTCTCCGGCCAATTTCCCGCCAATCTCCTGCTCCACTGTCCCCTCACCTGCGAACAAGACCCCAAGGTACTTAAACTCCTTCACTTGGGGTAATTACAAATTACCTAGTTATAATTACAAGATAAACTGTCCATGTTTTTTGTAAATACAATAGACTTCAATATAACGGAAAGTTTGACATATGTCATTAATTATCCTAAGAGCTATTTCAAACACCATCATTACTAATGATGCGCTTCCCCTCACTGGCAGCCTCTGTTGATCAACCAGCACAATTATCACACTACCTGCCAATGATGTCTCAGTTAACAAGGGAACATATCCTCAGCAACACAGTCTCACTCCCTACTCGTTAAATGTATGACGCATGGTCAAGGACCAAGGGGTACCCGTTGCGTTATTTTTCGACGAGTTATGTTATTATTTCGGTCTATTTCGGCCAGGGAAGATGGGTTGCTTTTTTGTTTATTTATATTTTTAAAACTATAACGCTAGATCTATCAACATTTATTTAGATGTTATCACGGTATTCATTTCTTTATTTTAATAATATTATTTCGGTCTTATTACCGGTGAAATAATCCAGTATGCTGTAATACAGAACATTACGATATGATCCGAGCTAGACGCATTCAAAGCTGATATCCCACAATGCAACGCGGGCATTCATTCACAGAATCGGACAGCGATCAGCGGGTTTTTAACACCAGTATCGCTTCAATGTACATATATATACTCAGTGGTTTTATCACCAGCAACAGCACGACGCAAATCAAAGTGCTTAGCATAAAACACAATTTTTTTCATTATTGGTATTTTATTGTGTAAATTCTCACATGCAACATTCTTTCACAGACGAGGGGCGGTCATTACTACGTCACTTCCGCGGATGTTTTTAAACATTTTATTACGGTTTATAACTTATTGGAAAAAAGCTGAGCAACGTGTTGTTGCTGGTGATAAAACCACTGAGTATATATATGTACATTGAAGCGATACTGGTGTTAAAAACCCGCTGATCGCTGTCCGATTCTGTGAATGAATGGCCGCATTGCATTGTGGGATATCAGCTTTGAATGCGTCTAGCTCGGATCATATCGTAATGTTCTGTATTACAGCATACTGTAATATTTCACCGGTAGTAAGACCGAAATAATATTATTAAAATAAAGAAATGAATACCATGATAACATCTAAATAAATGTTGATAGATCTAGCGTTATAGTTTTAAAAATATAAATAAACAAAAAAGCAACCCAGCTTCCCTGGCCGAAATAGACCGAAAATAATAACATTAAAAGAAATACATATAAACCATGATAATATCTCGTGAATAATGTTGATTAAAACAGCGGTTATTGGGCTAAAAATACCAATAATAAAACTGTCACAGATTTCGAGTTAAGGGGGGGCGTGTTTTTTCTTTCGTCTGTATCTGACGGTGAGGGATTAACATGAATGTCTATCTGACGGACCCCCTCGTCGAAAAATAATGCAACGGGTACCCCCCTGGCGTTGAAAATTAACCATGCGTCATACATTTGACGAGTAGGGAATGAGACTGTGTTGTCCTCAGTGTCAACAGTCATTTATTTTACAGCAATTTGCTGAGTCAGATGGCTAAGCAAGTTTGCCCTTCTGCTCTTCTTTACTTTACATTCATACAGTTACACACCACCCTTATCTGGTTCAAGGGGACTTGAATGGAATTGTATGGGTGATAAAGACATGTAGTACACATGTAAAATCCTTGAGGAGCATTAGTGACATCTTTCTTGCTTACCGGAGGAGCCCACCATTATCACACCCACTGCCTTTCTAGGAGAAAGCTGAAGATTACCATTCACAGTCTGCTTCTCAGAAAGTCTGCAGTGAAAGCTGGTCAGTTTGTTTTTGCATATTGCAGCAAAGAGCTCAGGCAGAAACTTTATTTAGTACAGATTGTCTGCAAAAAAATCACTGCCGTCATACTTTGTAAAATATGTACAGACAGATCTAAAAAAAAAAAAAAATATTACTTTTTTTTATATAATTTGTATTGGTGCAACAACGTTGGTACACGTTTAAAGTCTGTACAAATCCCCATTTTTCAAAAAAAAAATGTCCTCCCCATTTCCCCATCGATCCACCCACCCCCCTCCCAAATGCCCAACAACTCACCCCACGAGTACACAAATAGTACAAAATAAATGGATAACAAACTAAAATTAAGCAAAAACATATATGGCAAGAATAACAATACAGCTGAAAAATAAGTAAATCAATCTCAAAATTAAATACAGTACAAAACTAAGAGCACAGATCTAACTTTTATACAACCTTAACCTTGGTAGTTCTTAGAGCTGTCAAAAGCTAGTTCCACTTCAGTGCTTCCTTCTTTTCCTTGTTGTTGAGAAACTCAGCTTTATTTTAAATGAATCCCTACCAGTGGTATTAGGTGACAGAAATGTTGGGATGTGGCATACAAGGCTGTGCGGAAGCTGGGAAAGAGAAGTTAAAAATGTGAATAATAAGTGGTTGCTTCATGATTCCTGGGGTTGTTTAATTGGATTGACATATGCGATGCACATGCCGGCGTCATTCCTTGATGTGTTCGGCACAAACAAACTTTACATTTTGTTCCTTGTTGGGTTGAACTTGCCGAAGCTGCTCTGTGGTATTTTACGTTTTGGTCGTTATTAAATAGAAATATAGTTTACTGTTTTGAGATTCGTTAGCTCAGTTCTTTGATATTTTCTGTAATTTCAAATACTTTGCACAACAATCATATGTACCAAATACAGGAAGAATGTATGACTACATGGAAGAAACATTATTCCTTTAAAATCAGCTAATGCAAAACCTGCAAGATTTAGCTGAAAATTGTAAATTCTGTATGTTTTACACTCAGTTGCCAGGTTATTAGGTACACCTAGCTAAAACTAATGAGGCCTAACAGTCCTGCAACAACTACCCCCTTCACGAAGGTCCTAATGTTCAGATTTTGTTGAAATGAGATGTTGGGGTTGAGAGTCAATGTCAGTGGGGGTCCGGGGCCTTGGTAAAGAGGCTGACTGCGGAAACAGTTTTTATGTCGTGAGGTTTTGGTACTGATGGACCGCAGCCTCCTTTGTGACCAGGATGAGAGGGGTCGGCTACAATCTTTCCTGCCCGCCTCAGCATCCTGGAGACATACAGCTCCTGGAGACGTGGCAGATTGCAGCCAATCACCTTCTCAGCAGAGCGGTATTCACTGCAGTCTGCCAGATGGTGATGGAGCAGGTGAAGATGGATTCAATGATGGCAGTGTAGAAGTGCACCATCACTGTCTTTGACAGGTTTATCTTCTTCAGCTGCTGCAGGAATTACATTCTCTGCTGGGCTTTTTAGATGAGGGACCTGATTTTCAGTTCCCACTTGAAGTCCTGGGAGATAACGGAGCCCTGGAAGTGAAAGGACTCCACAGTGTTGACTGTGGAGTGACCCAGGGTGAAGTGGGCGGGTGGGGCTGCGTCCTTCCTAAATTCCACAGTCATCTCCACTGTCTTCAGAGAGTTTAGCTCCAGGTTATTCTGACTGCACCAGGTCACCAGGTGGTAAACCTTCCTCCTGTAGGGGGATTCATCCCCCACCAGAGATGAGTCCAATGAGTGTAGTGTCGTCCGCGAACTTCAGGAGCTTGACAGACTGGTGACTGGAGGTGCAGCTGTTGGTGTACAGGGAGAAGAGCAGAGGGGAAAGGACGCAGCCTTGAGGGGAACCGGTGCTGATGGTCAGAGAGTCGGAGACGTGTTTCACCAGTTTCACACGCTGCTTCCGGTCAGATAGGAAGTCTGTGATCCACCTGCAGGTGGAGTCAGGCACGTGCGGCTGGGACAGCTTGTCCTGCAGCAGAGTGGGGAGGATGGTGTTGAAGGCAGAGCTGAAGTCCACAAACAGGATCCTGGCCTAGGTTCCTGAGGAGTTCAGTGCATCATCTACAGACCTGTTGGCTCTATAGGCGAACTGCAGGGTGCCCACGAGTTGTTCAGTGAGGGATCCGCTGCTCCTTTGCGTCGAAAGGAGCCAGATGAGGTGGTTCGGGCATTTACTAAGATGCTAGGGAGGAGGCCTCGGGAAGACCCAGGACTAGGTGGAGAGGTTACATATCCATACTGGCCTGGGACTGCCTCAGGATCCCTGAGTCAGAGCTGGTTAATGTGGCTCGAGAAAAGGAATTTTAAGGAAGTTTGGGGTCTCCTGCTAAAGCTGCTGCCCCGCGACCTGGCCCCGGATAAGCAGATGATGATGGATGGATGGATTTTTTTGGGATATTTTGTATCTTAGTTTAAAAGACATGTCCTTTTTCATAGGGGATCCTACCCTAGGGGATAAACCCATTTGATTCTCGTGACCCCTCTTTTCCGAGCATCACCCTCAGGACAAACTTTCTACTTTTCAGCCCAGACTCGATTCTACTCCGGAATGGATTTGCTCATGGACAGTATAATTTGGGCTTTAGGCTGCACAGCAAAATATTCAAAGCCATTTAGGGAGTTCAAACCTGTGAGGCTGCAGTCACAGAGCAGCCCTTTTTCCTGTGCCTGTATGCGAATGAGTTAATCCATAATCCGGCTTCATTGATGTATTTAGATGTGCAGTGTTTTCCCCCGAAAACAGCCAAGTGGTGTGTTAATTGGTGAGAAATGTCGCCCTAAGGTTTCAGCTGCAGGAGGAGTGTTTTGATGTTGACATTCTTATTGAAGTGAGCGATGATAGTTCCTACTGCAAAAGGCTCTGAAGTCTGCAGGGACTGAGATTGGCTGTCACGCACATATGATCAGACACACTCGTGCATTCATCACACACACACACACACACACACACACACACGCACACACACACACACACACACACACACACACACACAAAGAAAATACTGTGGTAACAGTTTATGTTAAGTATAGGAACCAGCTGGCATCTTCAGAGACACTTATCTATACTCTATATATATTTATCTTTGTATATAAAGTTGATATCTCTCTCCCTCTTTCTTACACACACACACACACACACACACACACACACACACACACAGGAATGCACCCTGTGGTAAATTTAGTTTAACCATCTGTATAAGCAGGGCAGTTTCATTGTTTATGAAGAGTGTTAATATACTCCTAATTAGCTCACTCAATTAAAAATTCCTCTAGTGTGTGTGTGTGTGTGTGTGTGTGTGTGTGTGTGTGTGTGGATGGAAACTGGTATTGCCGCTAGGGCTGCAACAACTACTCGATTAAATCAATTAAAATTAATGATAAACATAGTTGGCAACAAATTTCATTACTGATTAGCTGGGTCTATATTATATATGACGTTATACACCTGTGTCTCTCCGACTTCATGTCAGATAATTAGCGTTAACTTCATCTGTGGTACGGCAGATTTGTGTCCGCTTTGACGGAAAATGGAATATACAATAAGTGTAGGATATGTTGTGTAAAAACACAAAGTAGCCTTCCAAATCTGTTACATCACGGTTGTCATATTTTATTTCTCAGTGGTTGTCAATCTCAAGCCTGTTCGTTGGGAAGAAGAGAGGAGAGTGGCGTGCTGTGGCGAACACAACAAAAATGTCAGCACCTGTTGAGGTTATAGAGATCTGATCACTCATCCAGAACATTCGCAAATCCCTGTGTTGCTGCAGCTGCCGCTGTAGCATTTTTAAAGGATAATTTCGCAATTTTTTTTTTTTAACCAGGACACTATTTTCTCATGCCTTTTGTGTTTAAGTGTAATGTGAACAGAATTTTGAAATTGGTCCAGTTTTGAGCGAGAACGCTGTCAGTGGCAAAAACAGCACTTTTAAGGGGACGTACATAGAGACAGAGCGTTATCTTAGTGCCAGGATCCCATAGTCTCCCCATTCTCTCTGATGATTCCTCACGTCTGTATCCACTCTTGTCTTCCTAAAAGCTCAGTTTGTAGTGAATATAACCACACATCAGCTTTTAGGCACTTTACTGTTGTTTGCTAGCAGATGAAACTGACGAGGAGGCACCTTCACGCAATACAAGTCAATGGAGAGCAGAGGCGGGCGTGGCTTTCAGAGTATGACGCCATGTTCTCTGTCTCTGTTGACGGTGAGCAAATGCCCTGTAGGGTTACATTGATTCATGGCTGCACTGATACATATCTATGACTATTTTTAGGTAGGAAGTGTTCAGGTGCTTAAAGTACAACCAAACTGTTTTGTTTGGTTGTACCAATTTCAAGTGTATGAGGCTGATGCTTGCTTTATTTCATGCTAGTGCAACAATATGACAAAAGCAACACTCAAGAGCTGCTATGAGTTTTTGATCATAACTCTTATTAATTCTGCAAACATTTTGATAAAATGTACTCAGGTTGTAGGGGTTTTCAGAGGAGTGTTGCGGCTGTAAAAGAAAATACTTGATCCATGAGAAATCCATGATTTTTTTACCCTTGAGTCCTTGAGAAACCTGTTTTTAACATTGTTTTATAAGACAAAATACGCATGAAGCCTTACTTTCGTCACAGCGTCAGCAGTGTCTTTGGCAGCTGCTGTATTATTTTTCCGATAAATGACATGAACATGTCTATGCTTAACGTGGTGGTGTGATAATAGAGTGGCGAGGCACATTTTAATGCTTTTCTCCTGTTTGGGGAGAGGGAATGGGAGAACGGGGCTACAAAGAGAAAAGGAAAGAGGCTGAGTATGGGGGGAAATAAAGATGAAATAAAAGATGAAGGGGAAAGAAGAGGGATGATGTGGGAGAGTTTCAGCAATGGACCTTCAATGGCCTTCCATCAGTTTAATTATCACCCTTCTTTTCTTTACCATACCTTTTGACTTTTATCATCTTTTAGTTTTGCTTTATTAATTCTCTCATCTCTTCAACCCTTAGAGAAAAGACCTACTGCGGCCTCCAGCCGTTGTTTACATGATCCTGTTTAAATCAATCTAAAATAGAAACCATAACAGCTAGAGCATTCATTAATTTTTGCAGCAGAAAGCTAAGGGGTCTGTTTGTCGGTGCAGAACCGGTCGACACCATTCTATTGCAAAATAAACAATAAACATCTCTACACTCTGCTCATAAGAATGAGCATATGTTAAAAAATGTAAAACTGTACATAATTTGAATAACTTGTGGAGTGTGAAGAAATATTTTGTTCATGTATCAACATTAAACAGATTCTCACTCCCATCTCGTAAAATATGGACTCTTGGTCAGGTGCCTTTGTCGTTGTTATTGATGCCAAAAGTCTCCTTTAGCGCCATATAACACGCTTTATCTAAACGCCCTTGGTCGGGACTATTGGCGTCTTTTTTTTTTGGCGCAGTTATGTTTAGGAAAAGTTCGTGGGTGGGCTTAAGTTTCCGTGACACGCGGTAATAACGGGACGGTTGGGTTTAGGAAAAGAAGAAAGTGACTTTAGGAAACGTCACACGCAGGACACAAACCCCAACCTCCTGGGTGAAGCCCTGTGTTTGACCCATCCACCACCCCAACCAACGTCTTTACGTGGAATTTTGGCCTCATATACTACTCGCTACCGTAGTCACTCTTAGTGTTACGTCATCTTCAAACCCCGTGTAGCTGCTGCTCTCCCCGGTATGTTCTACAGACACGCTGAAGGGCGCTTTTTTCTTCGCTTCAGACGCTGACAGCCACTGTCCAAAGGTCCATATTTTACCAGTTCGGAGTGAGAACGGGTTGCAACATTTAGAAATCTTTTGGCTCAATATGTTTTGTATGTCTTTTTTTATTTTTTATTTATGACACAATTTCAATACTTTAATTAATTGTTATGGTTTATGGACTTACATAACCTTTCAGCTTAGGTTATACTGATTCTAGGGATATAAGGCATTTGAAGATACTCCAAAAACACACACTGAGGGAATGTACAAAGCCAGCTGAAATACTGTAATAGGGCGTGTCTGTGTGTTTGTGTGCGTGCTTGTGCGTGGCAAACTGTCATTTAACTTTCAAGCCTGTGCAGATGACTCACACAAACAGAGACACATATAAACAATAGGTGTAGTGGGTTGTCACAAGGGGGCTGACAATGACAAGTGACATCAAATCTCACGTTGTTTTTCTCCTCACGGTTGGATAAAATTGGACACTGCTGTGTGTGTGTGTGTGTGTGTGTGTGTGTGTGTGTGTGTGAGATGCTCATGTGGGTCTTGTGGAGACAGAAAATAACAGAAATATTTTGACCTTGGAGAAAACGAGAGGAAATAAGATTTTTCTGACTGAAAACAAGTGCCGGTTATTCAGATGTCATAGTTTTCCTGAGGAGAGAGCAGTGGCAGTGTTGCTTTTTGTGTCACACAATTTGTTTGTAGCTCCACCCATTGGTTCTATCAATGAAGACAATAATGTAGTCACCAAGGAATCAGAATCACCAAAGAATCATATTTATTGCCAAAGTAGTTTTCACTTGCAAGGAATTTGGTGTATCACGTGCATACAACAAACAAATTGAAAATCGAATAGACAATAAAGCAAAGTACTGCTACAGTCAAGAACAGAATAGACATATTACAATTAAAAGTATGTAAAAAGACATTAGAAGAAATATGTACAATATAACTGTTTTAGAAAGGGAAAGAAGGGAGGATGTACGGTTTAGTGCAGGGTGTGCAAATTGTATTGAGAGATCTCGGAACATGACAACTTCATGTACCTTCACATATCACTTATGATTAAAACGAGATTTTTAAAACAGCCACATATTGTCTGACTTGCAATTTCTTTAAAGTGGCTATATGTAACTTTCAGTTTGTGTTAATTCTAGCGGCCTCTTAGGATAAAAGTGGTAGTGTTTTTACCACACCTGCTGTCATGAAGGTTTTTTCTTTACGGTGCTGTATTGCCCACTGTAGATTACTGACTTAGCGTTACTGGGAGGTCATATAGTCGCGATGAATGTTTTTGCTCAGACAGAAAATCATTCATTTACAATAAGAGAATACGTTACAAATGCATCGTTGCATTTCAAGTGTTGCATACGGTAACTTAGCCTACTTTGGATGTATCGGGAGCTAAACCGGGTAACGTTATCACTGTCACTGTGTCACGAGCCATAGCATTAAGAGATTGTTGTAGCAACCAACGTAGACTACACTCATTAGTCTCCTACCACTGTGGTAAAAGGTTTGGCCATTCCTACTTCCTACTGTTAAGGCTCTGCGAACATGATCTCTCTAACACTCATTACTAATAACTGACATTGCATTTGACAGATTAAACTTTAGCAAGAAACGATTAATTAGATTTTGGGGATGACCGTGATCTGGAATATGGTATGACAGGAGTTGATTCTTCATCTTAGAGGCTATGTTTTCAGAGGAAAAGGAATGTCGGATCAGTTTTGGGGAATATCTTTGGCGGAGTAGTTCCTAACATTCCAACAGTCTCAGGGCAGTTGGTGAAATGGTCACGTAATTTAATTTCATTTGATTCGTGTACACGAACACGTTTATCTCGTTTTTTTCGTGATGGTCAGCACGTTTTTTTATAATACCAGCAATTGCATAGCTGTATACAGCGGGACGGGTTGGGTTTAGAAAAAGAAGAACGGGCCACGGGACAACAACGGGACGGTTGGGTTTAGTAAAAGAAGAACGGGACGGTTGGGTTTAGTAAAAGAAGAACGGGACGGTTGGGTTTAGTAAAAGAAGAAAGTTGGGTTGGGTTTAGGAAACGTGACACGCAGGACACGATCTCTGGTCTCCTGGGTGAAAGTCCTGTGTTGTTTGACCCATCCACCACCCTAACCAACCTCCCTATGCGGATTTTCGGCCATTCATACTACTCGCTACCTTAGTCGCTCTTAATGCTACATCGAACATTCAATATTTACATTGCATACTCAGTTTATTATGATTCCAATAATATGATAGTATAATATGTAACTGAGGATTCTGAAAATGAGCAGGACATGGTCAAAAAGGACAAATTGTCAAAAGAAACGATTAAGTAGAAATATCTCACTCTTTCACTCACACACTTTCTCTCTCTGTGCTGTTTGTATTCTGAAAGGAGCTTCTCCTAATGAACTGATGGATCCAATAGTCTGGACACTGTCGGCTGTGTGTGTGTGTGTGTGTGTGTGTGTGTGTGTGTGTGTGTTGTCTGGTTACTTGGCATTGTAAAATGTTGCAATTATAAAAGCAATTTTCCTCAGAGACACATGGAGAAAGCGAGAGTGGTGACAGAATAAGAGATCCCCGGAAAAAAATGATGTTGCTCTAATGCCAGCAGGTGCCTGTATCTTCCATATGACTAAGTAATGACGATGAAGATGGTGCAATTATTTATGTAAAATGTGTTGAGTGCTTTTCTTTTAGTTTAATTTGTTTTCTAGTTTCTTTTAGTTTCATTTAATTAGTAAAGCTTGATAAATCTCCAACATGTTATCTTGGTTTATAGGTGTTTTAAGCCCCCAGTGTCTCCTTCCTGGCAGCGCTGCCTGGAAGGCACTAGGATTAGGCAATGGTTATGGTTATGGTTTGGGTTAAGATTATGGTTAGGTGCCTTGAAGTTGGGGGTTTAAAACACCATCCAGCGTTATCTTGGCAAGAAACACCTTCCACTGTGCTTTGATGTCACTTGGAAACACATAAACACATGCCATGTGATCACAAGTGGAAAGCTCCAAGTATGTGTGTTTACACCTGGCAGTAGAATGTGTCTCCAAATGAGTCCACACTTGTGATCGGATCTCACGTCCCCGCTCTATAGGCAAATAAACGCGTACATCATTGCTGGCTGTGTGTGAGTGTGTTTATAAATGTCAGTTGTTAACATTAACATTAATCATACGTTAGAAATGTGCGATGACTAACGTTAATGAAAATGTGCTGTCTGTGCGCCGACATAAGAATGTCTACTGACGGGCGCCGTTTTATGTTAGCTTATAGGAGTGTTAAGTTACTGCTGATGAAGACCCAACATTTCCTGTTTTTCCATGTCATAATAAAAGTATTTAAATAACAAAAATAACCCTCTTTCATTTTGAAGAATTTACAGCTGCTTTGTGTACACAGTGCTGTGGCGATAGCTCTGGCAATGCGAGACTAATAAATAAGGAGACGACATGAGAGCAGGAATGTTTGTAGTAATGTCCTATATCCACATTGGTGAATTTGAGGACGTTTTATGAAACTAAAAATAATACCGGCGGCTGCCTTTTCCAGGCAACGGTGCTGCACAGAGGTCCTCACAGCCGTGGATATAAGAGCATGCAGCACCGGAACAAAAACACTGACACATCACCGACAGCATGATAATAACATCCAAAACACATGATTCACTGTCAGTGGTTACTATGACGCGAGAAATACTTTGAAGGAGTACAGAGTTTGCTCAGTTAAGTAGGTGGTCCTTAATGTGGCCCAGGAGACATACGCGTACACACTCCTATTAGAATGTGGCCACTCGTGGCCTAGACCCCCTCCGAATGTGGTTTGAGTGATCGGATCTCAGTTTGTCCTCAATGCGTCCTGAGTGTTTTCACTTGTACTTAGAGCTGTCCACTTGTGATTCGATCACTCAAATCTGATTTTAAAACCAGGTCAGAACGGGGCCTATAAGACAGAGAGAAGGGCGTGTGTGTGTGTAACGTGTTAAACAAACCCACATTGTTGATATTTCAGTTAGTACACACACACACTCACACACACTGACTCTCTCTTTTGTTCTCCCTCTTACACACACCCACACACACTACATGGGTGTAATTGAAGCACAACAGGTGCCATTTAAACTGTTGAGATGTCAGTCACCGTGACCAGTCCATTATTTCTGCCAACAGGCTTGTGGAAAAGTCCCCTGCTTTTCCATCCATACACCATGCATTTACCACATGGATTTTTAATATATCTGAAAAGGTTTAATTTATTAAATTTCACAGTTAGGATTTTAACATTTCACATTTAACATCACATGAAAATAATGTATCACATACTCTGCATTGG
Source organism: Sander vitreus (assembly GCF_031162955.1). Classification (NCBI taxonomy): domain Eukaryota; kingdom Metazoa; phylum Chordata; class Actinopteri; order Perciformes; family Percidae; genus Sander; species Sander vitreus. The sequence continues at coordinate 6,300,696 of NC_135869.1, read as the reverse complement.
AAGCATCCAATTCAAGGAGGCAAAAAGGACACAAGAGGAAAACATTAGGTAGAAGTAAAAATAATAACACAGATCTGAAGGTGAACATATACGAGAGCAACTGGAAGCAGTTCTTCACCTCAAAAAATGTTTTGCACAATATGCATTGTGCAGCCTTTTTAAACTTCATATTTTGAATTCTTTCTTACGCCCTGCAAGCGCTTTGGACACTTTCATTTTAATCCATGCAACTGTTTGCTCTGTGCAGCTCCCGTCTCAGCCCTGTCTCACGGGCGTAAACACGACCTGAAGTGTTTATTTACGCTTTGAGTCTATTTTTTTGTTTTTGTTTTACTTGTGCATAAATGCAAAGTTGATGTCAACAATAAGCCACAAATTTACTACATTGCTACGATTAACTACATATTTCAGGGTTTATCATTATTTTATCATTTTAATTAGTACACTTTCATATATTGTCTTTATTTCCTTATTATCCGACCTTGTTTTTGGATTTGATTTTTTCATGTTTTCTCCTTTATTGCTGTTTTTCTATTGATTCTGTATCTTAACGTATAAAGTGTTTTGAAAAGTGGTACATAAATAAAGTTTTCTTTAAAGTTTTTTGTCCCCGTTAGTATGTACAGCACTATCAATGATTGTAGTTTGTTACAGAAATAGACACTTTTAGCCACTCTATTCCATGCTTTTAAGAAGTACAATATTACATTATAATCTATCCATTACCATTACTGTAACTATCACAGAGTTAGTAGGCCTTTAAGCAGTATGCAGAATATGACTAATGCTATTAGCTGTGAACTAATTCTAGACAATATTTTTAAAAACTAATAAACTCCAAGGTTTGTTTTGTTTTGTTTTCCAGAGAATCTTTTGCAAAGCTGATATGTTGGATAAAGTGTTTCCTTTTCTGATTCAATTGCTGAAAAATTGGCTTAGTCACTAAGCTATGCACTAAGCGATGACAATGCTAATATGCTAATGTTAAGCAGGTATAATGTTGACCATGTTCACCACTTTGGTTTAGCATGTCAGCATGCCCATATATGCTATTGGCACTAAACAGAAAGTTCAGCTGAGACTGACGGTAATGTCAGTTTTGCAGATATTCGGTCATAATCCAATTGTGACCTGATGATGGCGATAGATGAAAAGGGATTGCCAAATCAATCTTGAGGGGGACACAGTGTACCAAATGTTATGGCGATCTATATTTTAGTTGAGATATTCCAGTCTGGACTAAAGTGGTGGACCAACCAACAGACAGCCATTGCCATCTCATGACTAAACATGATGCTTATGTTTATACGCACCTGAGTCTTGTATTATTTGTAATTTTTTAAGCGATGGAAAGCGAGTGGTGTCAATCGCATCTCATGTGGCAATTGCTGACTCCTCGTGACTTGAAGGCTAGTTAGATGTTCTGATAGTCCAGCCATGTAATGGCGCTTACCCACTGCTAGTACCAGCTGTGCTCGGCTTGACCGCAGTGCCCCGTCCTCCGTTTTCCATTACAGATTTAGTACCGCCTCATGCGTGAGGCGAGCGTGGCTCGTCGTCATTGCGACGCCGCAGGAAACTGCCGTGACCTAACGCGAAACACACACACACACACACACACACACACAGAACGTCGAAGGTGTGTTGTTTTTGATTCTCGGCATGTGGCTGTTGCCACAGCCAGAAGACACATTTTGTTTCAAAAGAAGCTGGAGCGGGCTAAAAAACACCGCTGGCTAAACTATTTCAAAATGGCGGGTTTGTTCAGGACACCCCCATCTATCGCTAGCAATGATGACGCAGGGATTAGTGACGATTCTCTCCGACCAATCAGTAGTCTTTTCACGTCACCTTTTGGTATCGCCTCAGCTCGCTTGGAACCTCGACGGAGGTGATTCTAAAAAAAAAGTACCAGGGACTTTTTTTCATAATGGAAAACCAAAAAAGGTGAGTAGAGTTGAGTCGAGCAGGTACCATGTAATGGAAAAACGCCATAAATGAGTCCCACTGGGATGCTTTTGGTGGTCCCTGGTAGATTTAGCAGTGTCTGTCCTGGTCTTCAGTCAGGGTGGAATTCCCATCATCCACTCCTTTTATTGCTGCACCTCACTGTCTGTCCTCCTCACTGATAAGACATTGTGCTCTGTGTAGGAGGATTCTCACAACTGATCTTTGATGTTATCAGTGGTGGTCAGAATTTAACTTGAGATGCTTGGTTGTGGGAGTGGGTTTCCTGTGCACTGTGGTCTTTCATGCCTCACATGAGCTACCAATGCTCTCACTTTAAGGGTACATATGATAAAAAAAACAACTCACTTTTTCAGTGCTTGTGCACATATATTTGGGTATCTGGAGTGCCTACCAACCAACAAGCTGAAGACAACTAAAGACAACAAAAAGACAACCCAGTCAGTTTTTTGTGGGCTACCTAGATCAGGAAACACATATTTGTCACACTTTCTATGTCACATGTAGGCTTATTAGAAAATACCACCCCCCGTCTGAGTATCTCCACCCATGGCTTGAGGACTACCTTTGCAAAGGTGCGTCATATTTTTCTAGCAAGCCAGACAGAGGGTGCATACAGGTATATTCAGACAGACAGTATGAGATTTGTGTTCTAGTTGAAACCCAAAATAGAAGTATGAACCTAAAAATGAGCATATGTCTCCTTAAAGTCATATGATCACCTAAGCCAGTTTAGTTTGCTACATGAGATGTGCTTGAAAGCTCAGATGCTCAAAATATTAGCTTATTGTTTCAACAGTAGTGCTGTCAAGTTTGAAATGTAAATGCAACCCTCTACAAGTATAAATCTCATTATTCAAAATTATAGATCATCTATGCTGATGTTTATATACCATAGCAACAAACAAGTGAGGTAAACAGTCTGTCGTCATGAATTAGGTGTTGCTTTTACCGCTGCAGGGGAACGAGATAGCTTTTACAACAGAGTGCAGACACTGGCTTATGTGTCACCACATACTCACACAGAAACAACCCCAGGGTGTTTTTATTCTCTCCCATCTTCCCTGCCTACCTCTCTGGCTCTTACCCTAACTACCTTCTTTCTTCATCATCTGCTCACCTGTTCTTTCTCCATGCCTTCTTTTTTCTTCTTCCTTCAATTTTTCTTTCTCCTCTGGCTGGATGTTGAAGCATTCCCCCATTGCTGTTTTATCTCCCTAAAGGTTTCCTCCCTATCCGTCTTCCTAGTTCCTCTTACCTCCCTATCCATTGCTTTGCAGAGATAAAACACCAATGGGGGAAGGCTTCAACATCCAACGCCAAAACTTTCCATGACTTTAACTCCACATGCATCCTACAGTCTGCTCAGTTTTAATTAGGCAGGGACTTCAACAAACATATGGAGGCACAGAGCAATTTACACCCCATTAAGGTCTGCTTAGGAAGCCACACACTACACTGCTATAAAGAGTTGACTCACACAATGAGGAAGATGCTTGGAAGATACCACACTGAAAAAATATTGGACGTAGCAGCAGTGACGTCACCCATTGGTTTGTGGAGTGCCGTTTTGATTCCTCTAAATTGGCAATTTGGCACATTGTTTTTTTGAAACCGCACGATTTTTATGGTTGCAATGGTGCTGCGCCAAGCTAAACGCTAAAGAGGGAAAGTTGCCCATTTTCACCCCTTCTCAAGCGAATCATCCAGTGCAGATTTGCCTGCGGGTAAAGGCGGGTACTGGCGCCAGGCATCTGCATGTATGGCAGTATAGAAAATTGGCAGACTTTCCCTTATGTTACCAGCTAATGCTAGCGCTTGCTAGCTAGCTTGGTTAGCATGTACCAATTAACTTTGATTAAGTGAAAACACAGTGAGAGGGTCAAAGTTTGAGACAAGGACAACACCCAAAAACAAGTTCAGGGCTATTTTAACATACACAGTGCCATGGTTAGCATTGCCATGCCTCTGTCGTGATTGGCAGGTCGGCGTGTAGCTAAGCCCTTAAGCATTCCCTGCTTCATTGTAATTTTAAAATAAATGGGACCATCATTTACTAAATGAACATCATGCTCTATTGAAGAAGACGTTAAACTAGCGATTGAGACCATAGACTTAATATGAAAATGTTTATTGATGTAAGCCATCAAGTGAGAAGTAGGGTCATTTTCTCATGGACTTCTATAGAAAATGACTTATTTTTTGAGCCGTTGGAGTTGCCCCCTGCTGAAAAAATAGATAGAATGCAGGTTTAAGGTACTTCCACATTGGCTTCACTTTTCAGACCTGGAAGCTTCGCACATTATTTTTACAGTCTATGGAAGATCCTTCTCTTTTTTTTTTTTACATGGAAACGGGGTAGAAATATGTATGTTAATAAAACCTGTTGTAGTCAAGACAGTGGCACAACCCCTGCCAACTAGTTAAGTTTAACTGCTTCAAGTGTGAATTTCTTCATTTTCTTCTGTCTCAAACCATGATTGTGCTTTTGGTTGCTGTTGAGCCATGTGCCTTTTCTTTGCCACCTTTTCTTTCTTTACCTCCTTTCTGGGCTGTACTTGGACTGGCAGTGAAACATCCTTTAACTGCAACAAACATCAACCACATTGCATCGCGTCAATTGACAGCTGTAGCATACACCAGACGCACCAGACAGACAGTGGTAGTCAACGCGCATCAGCTGGGATGTGACGATCCAGGGAGCAAATGATTTGACCAGGCAGAGTGAGATAAACAAAAACAAACGTAAAAGATGCCGGAATTTCCTGCGGCACTGGAGCAATCCCAGAAGTGGAACGTCAAGTATATAGACTACTTGCTCAAGGACACTTTGACATATGGCCGGAGGAGCCTGGGATTGACATGCCAACCTTGTGGTTATGGGGCGACCATTCTACCTCCAAGCCACAAGTCAACCCCGGATGACGATAACCAGACATTTACATTTCACACATTACATTATTGATATATTGGCTTGATATAAATATGAAGCCAATATGTCGGATGCGGTTACAGTGTACATATTTCATCAACAACACCTGGCTGATATGTGAACCAGACCACATCATGACGTGTGCTGACTGATCTGGTCCTATTGAGATTTGGATTGTGTTCTGCATTGACACAGGCATCAACATTCCTGATCCAGATAAGATTTGAAGATACAGATCACATGTTTTTATTAAGATGAAAATGATGCAGTCTCAATGCAGTAGCAATGTCTGTCTGTAGCCCTCCTCTGACCAACAGTAGAGTTAGACCTGGTGCCCAGAGGGAATCGGGAAATCTTCAGAACACTAGGTAGAATAAAAAATGTTTCAAGGTAATTGGGCTTAACCTTTTTGCCTATAGTGTAAGTGGATATATCACTAGTCATCAAAAGAGCTGCAGTCATCGTCATTGGTAATGAGTAGCTCGCTTTCTGCAGCCTGCCTCTATTGATTAACCAACACAACCATCAGACAAGAGAGGTGGTCAATGTTAATTTAATCAGCAAGGAGGCACACAATGATAACTTTTACATTTCATTTTCTGCTGTATTCATACTGTTCAAGGCAACTGTTTAATGCAAATTCCTTTTAACACCACAAATTACCGATTAATGCATGTGACGTGGGCATTGGGCCGTACTGTAGTTTGGCAAAACAGGAAGCAATGCAGTAGTAACATTGTACATCCACGCGTTGTGGATGTCTAGCAAAAGCCGTAAAGTGCTGCGTTATAACATCCAGAGGATCGCCAGACCCGCCATCCGTCTGGCTCGCCGCGGTGGAGTGAAGCGCCTGTCTGATCTAGAGGAGAGCGCGATCCGTGATGCCACCAGCTAACACTGAGCACGCCAAAAGAAGAAGACGGCGACCGAGATGGATGTAGTGTATGCTGCATCCTGTGGCTCTCTCCACAAGACAAAAGCTATTTACATGCACAATATGTGCGATTAATTTCCGATTACTCATGAGTTAACTATGGAAATCACATCACTGACATATTACCACAGTATAGGCCTGATGTTGATTTGGAGAACATCCTGCCAATAACAGATGCCTATTTAAACATCCAGCAGACACAGAACAACATAATCAGTCATTTGGATTCATGTTATGTCCGCCTGATGAATGGAAGTCCAATGTTCTCTCTCCTTTTAGCTCTGGTTTGGTATCCACCATGTCCTGAGAGAAATATCTGCCTCTTTAGCTGCTAAATGCTCCGCTATGTTCACCAGCTAACTCTATCTGTGTCTCTCTGCTGTTTGCTGCTGAGCAGGTAGTGTACAGTGGATTTATCAGAGCTACTGCTGGAAATTATGCTGATGAGTGAAGAGTGGTTGCTGTGTGCCGTAAAGCCAATGCAATGAGTTAAAAGAGGTTAGAAAAGCCCTGCAGAAGAACTGCAGAAGTGGTTATATTCCTCACTACATTGTTCACATTGCACATTATTATTTGATTCATTGTTTTTTTTTAAAGATTCTTTTTTAGGCTTTTATTTGTATAGGACAGATTAGACTTGAAAGGGGAGAGAGAGAGGGAATGACCTGCAGCAAAGGGCTGCAAAAGAGTCAAACCTGCGGCTGCTGCGTCGAAGAGTAAACCTCTATATATGGGCGCCCGCTCTACCAGGTGAGCTACCCAAGGCGCCCTTGATTCATTATTTATATATATATATAATATTGATTAGTGCAGAATGTTGATATTTGTGTTTAAAATAGAAGAAAATAACATATTTGTATCTGGCAAATTTGACATTCACTGTATTGGAAGTTATCATACTTTCGCTGTTGGATGAGAAACTGGGTTTTATTGTGTATAGTTGTTTGTAATTGGGTTTTTAGTAAGCTAAGTTCATTTTGTGTTTGTTCGTTTGGTTTGTCAGAATATTGGCACGTTAAGTGTTTGATTTTTTTTTCCTCTAAATTATTTTCTTCTTTCTGTTGCTGCTTTTTCTTATGTGATGAATATGATATTATTGTTCCCCTTATTACTGCTTTGCCTGTTTTCCATAAAAGTGATGGTGAGATTTCTGGAGAGTGGTTAATTTCCATGAAGGATGCCCACTCTCTTTCTATCAATGAGATAAAGTCTGAATCTTCTAAAAGGGATGTATTTAAACACCATCTTGTTGGAGATTTGGCATACAGTTGGTTGTTTAATGAGAGAGAGACAGAAGCATGATCACGTATTGTGATTGGATGAATGTAGTTGTCTTGGATGTGTTGGGTGAGTGAGCTGCTTATAAGAAAGAAATCAATTCTGGAGGAGGATTGATGGAGAGAGAAGTATGAACATTCTCTAGATGAATGATTTCTCAATCCCCAACTATCGCGGAGTTGCCAGTTTCTTGAGTTAATCGATCCACTTGACCGGTCGGCTATAGGGTTGATAACAGTGTTAAAATCTCCAGCTATTATGATATTTGTTGAATTGTAGAGTAGAGAGAAAAAATTGTGGGAAAAAGACGTGTCGTCGTTGTTAGGGCCATTCATGTTTGCTTATGTGTATGATGCTTGGTTGATAGTTGGATTGACAATAACATATCTTCTATCTGGATCTATGATGCAGGAGTTATGAATGAATGGAATTATGTTTTTATTTACTTAGATTGAGACACCTCTTTGTCTGCTGTTAAATGTTGATGAAAATATTTTATCAAATTTTGTAAATGTAAGATATTCTAGGTCTGAATTTGTGAGATTGGTTTCTTGTGTAAAACATATCACCCTTTAATTTCATGAGATGATTGATGACTTTGATTCTTTTGGCTTGCGTGCGGAAACCACATACATTCCATGTTATTATGTCAAGTGAATGCATAATTTTGTGTAAAGATAGTCTTACTTTAATGGTCCAATGTGTAGGAATTTCTCCCATCTAGCGTTGAGATCATATATCGCAATCAACTCTCTCGCACCACGCAGTTCAAAGTACGTATTACAGCTACGGTAGCCTTCACGCTTCAAAAAGCCGGTCTCTTGCTCTTTTCAATATCCTTTTTCTTTTTCTTCATATGTGGCTCCACCGTCAAACAACTCTTAACTTTACTTTGGTGGGGTGACGTACTCCATAATGGGGACTGTACCACACTTTTCCATCATCTTGTTCCAGCTGATCAGTGGGTGCTGTTTTAGCATAGCCTTGAACTAACGTGTAACTGAGAAATGAGGTGTACTCATCCTTAAACTTGAAATTTCTTCGAAATTCCTTCTTCAGGCCTTGAAGCCACTGCTCTGCAACACATTGCTTGTTTGGGAGGACAGGGTATTTGGCTCTGAGGTAAGTCAATGCAGTAATGTCCGTTTTTCAGTTCTGTTGTACTACTCACAGTCTTCATGAATTTGATGTTCTCTCTTGACATTTCCAACTGCTCATCAGATGTTTTTTTGTTCATTGAAATCGTGATTGTATTGCTTGAAGAGCATCTCTTCCAGATGTAACAACAGAGCAGCCAGTCTTGACTCTATTGCTATCTCCACCACGGAGTGGTCCATTAATTACCCAGCCAACTCTTGTTCGGACTGCGTATGGTCCTTCACCTTGGCTGTTAATCACCTCCGAAGGTTCCATCAGTTTTGCTGCATCAGTTCCAATGAGCAAATCAACATCTGCATCCACATCATGAATCTTCCTCAGGTAGGGCCATTTTGCAACATCCTCCTGCCGTGGAATGTTCAACCTTGAAACTGGCATAGTCTTTTGAGTTAAGACATTAGACAACTCCATAAAATCATCCATATCCATGTCAGAAACTTCCAAACCAGTCAGTACAGTGGTTCTCAAAATCTTCTTTTGACCCATTGTTCTCAATACAATGTTGACTGGTTTGCCTCCCAAGCCCAGTCACTTTGCCAAATTGAACTCCCAGGATCCAAGAATGCGTATGTATGCATATATGTATTACTCGTCTGGCCTTTAACCTGAACTGCGACAATAGAAAAACAGCATTATCTCCATCACCGGCCCCTATGTGACCACATGTCTGAGACGGTCCAGGTGAATCACTTAGTGGAGGGCTCACAGATTTGGCTTCTTTAAACCAGTACTTCTATCCTTTTCCTCAATGTGAAAGACTGATGGATTCTTCTGGTGACACACACTACAATCCAAAGGACTCCTACAGTCTTTGCTTGTGTGACCAGGCTTTAAGCAACCAAAACAAATTTCCTTTTCCTTTATGAAACTTATCTTGTCCCGTTGCATCTTCATCTTGAAGCGTGTGCATTTATCCAGTGAGTGACTGTTTTCCTGACAAAATGAACAGCGTTTGAAGTTGCTTTGGGAAGAAGAGGACTTGATCTTATTGTCCGTGTAGACTTTATTTCCTTCTTTCAATGCAGTGACGCTGGTGGCAAAGGTGCTCCCCTTTCTCCTTTGCTTAGGTTGGCTAGCATCAGAAGCTTTGGTGTAGCTGTTGCAGGTAGTGTAGGTTGTGAATCCTGAATATTTCAAAAAATTGGTTCAGAAGCAATCTTAACTTGTTTTTCAACAAAGGTCACAAGGTCAGCAAACACAGCTCTGCGTCCACTTTGCTCCTGTAGATCACATGCAACATTTCTCCATTTTTCCAATAACTTATAAGGAAATTTCATCACAATGTTTCTGAGGTTGGATGGCATGTAATGCAAAACAAATTCAGTCTCTTCAGCTGGCCTCTCTTGCTCTACATGCGCACACACACCTGTGGCCACAGCTTCAGGGCCCCTCTGCTACTCACCTTTTCGCCTCTGTATGAGTGAATATTGTGTATTTTGTAAGACCAGTTTAACGACAGTGAATACAGTACCAAGATGATTTACTGAGTTTTGGACAGATAGCTTTGGGATACTTGTTGCTAAAGTACCTGCTAAATGCTGCCAACTGTAGTTGGTTGCCATTAGCTAGTCAGCTTGGTTAACAGCTGACTCAGCCCCAAGGTGCAAGGAGCAAAACCCGAAAAGGAAAACCATCTTGGTACTGTATTTCCTGTTGTAAAACTGGCCTCCCTGTCAGTCTCAGAGGCTTTTTTTGGTCCCATTCTGGCGACTCCGGCCGTGTTTACTCACTGGGAGCTCCCAGTCCATGCTATTAGTCCCAGAGTCAGCTAAATTGGTTAGGTTTAGGCATGAGGAGTGAGTTTGGTAAGGGTAAAAATGCTAGGGTAAGCCAGAGTAAGGCAGAGAAGCGAGAGACATGCCTTCGCCATCCTAGGAAACGCAAATTCCTTTGCTCACCGTTAATGGTTAACAGAGCTCCCCTCCCAGTAAACACAGGGACCAAACAGCCTCAGAGACTTGCGGATGAGGCCAGTTTGACGATAAGGAATACAGTACCAAGGTTTCTTTCCGGGTTTGGCTACTGGCACCCCAGGGCTGAGTCAGCTAATTGTACAGCTAACTGAGTCAACTAGCAGCTAACTACAGTTAGCGGTTACTTTAGCAACAAGTAGCCTAAAGCTAACATTATATGTCCAAAACATGTCAGCCTTTTGCACTTCATGTAAAGTGTTACCTAAACTACAAATACCACTATCACGCTTTGTATAGACTGAGCTGCCTGCCGGTTTCCTCAACTTGTCAAGTCATGTTGACAAGATCATTCACTTCACCACCCACCCACACACAAGCAATGACTATATTAACAAGTCTGTAATCTTGGCATTGTACAATATCTTGGCAGCACTAAAGTGAAGCTATTTCATTTTTTTTTTGTTAATGACTTGTTTATACTTCGGAAAAATACCAAGGTCCGGACCTCCGTGCCCTCAATGGGATGGGGGTACGGCCATTACTGACCCCTCTAATGAACTGTGTGGCATATGGGTATATTTCTGGTGGAATGTGAGAAAAATTAATTCCGTATCATGCTTTGCAGAATATGGTGATTAAAACCTTAATCCTTCAGAAAAGGATTAGTTTGAATTTCGTAGGCAATCCTGTTTGAAGACCTAATGTTTCCTCTATTTCCCTGCAGGTCAGAGGTCAGTGAAGGCAGTGGTACCAGTTGGTGGAGATGATGTCCATGCAAAGTAAGTGCTCTCTCATATTCATATAAGCACCTATTAACATTAACATGTAATGTCTGATGTTCCTTTGCACCTAAACAGTTTACTGTGTTAAGTGGAGATGATAATGATTGGGCTGTCTGATGTGTTGTTACTGGGTACACCTGGTTGATTCTCACATCACATAGTCTTGCATTGCCAGCCCTATCTCCACAGCGCTGCGGAGAAAGGTCTGGCCCCTCCACACATACACTTCTGGATAGAAGAAACAACGCTCTGGGTTGTTTGCATTTCTTTGAACCAATCACAACCGCTTCGGCTGAGCTAATCCCTGTTCGCAAAAAAGGGGGATCTGTAAAATGGTCTCAGGAAGGAACTTGTTTTAGTGGAACATTTGCACCCCGCTAAAGAAAGGCCACATATAATATTAAATGAAGGTAACTGTTCACACAATACTGTAACGTGAGCTATTTAAATTAGCTGGCTACATGGTTAAACGTAATTTGCTCTTACCAGTGTATCGCAGTGTGTATTTTGTCCATAGCAAATCCCCGCCATTAGGTCCCAAAACGTCCCAGTTAGAGAGGAAATGTGGTACACATATTCTTTGTAAATCTTTACAATCATTCCCCGAAAGAACCAAGCAGGCCTGCCTTGTGGCACGATCCAAATCTTCTTCAAAACTTGCCAATTCCAGCGTGTAACGTTAGCTTGCTTGCTTGGAGGTTCTGGTTGCTGTTCTCCGACGCAACCGGAGTTTAGAACGTAAACACAAAGAAAGATGAAAGTGAGGGACATCCGGCAGCGCCAGAACTATCCAGTAAATTAACCGTCATCGATTCACTCAAACATTAAAGAGTTTAAAAGTAGAAATTCTCATGAAAATATCTGCGAACACCATTTTATTTGCATCTAGGCCAATTTCTGTTTTTGTCATTTTTGAGTGTAAACACTGTATATATTTTTATTATTGTTCATAAGATTAGCACAGTGTTTAGGAATGACAGTAGTAGTGGTCAGAGTAAGTGAAAATGTGATCTGAGATGCACATTACAAAATGTGTTATGTATCTGGAATTGTTTATTAGCTATGTGTGATATCTGTAAAGCTGAACGCACTCCCAGTAGTAAAACTAAAGACTCTTTCTGTGAGAGAAAGGACACTATATCTTGGAATGTAATTCTAAGACATACAGTATGATGCTTTTAAGAAACAATTGCAAATAAAAAAAAAACCCGTTACTGTTACTTACATCTTCCACACCCCCCCCCACTGCTGGAAAAAATCCTAGTGGAAACATTGAGTCTGTTGAGGATATGGAATAAATGCTCAAACAACTTTCTATATACTAGTATTAGGAGCAGTATTACTAGTATCTGATCTCAGACATATCTTGTTCCCTGCAGTGAGTGAGGCGAACAGTGTGGTGAAGGTGGCGGAATGGCAGCAGACCTACTACGCCTCAGACTCTGGAATCCAATCAGGAGCCACCACAGTCCTGGACGATGAGAGCAGCACTGAGTACAGCGGCCGTAAAAAGTACAATGGTAGTACTACAACCAGTACTACCACTGCTTCTGCTACTGCCAACACTGGGGGAGAAGGAGACACAGCAGCTGGTGGAATAGAGAGCCCCACAGGTGAGACTGTATACAGCACTTTAAAGGAGACCTATTATATACTGTTTTCAGATTCATACTTCACACTATTTTGTGAATCTAGTAGAACATGTTTACATGCTTTAATGTTCAAAAAACACTTTATTTTTCTCATACTGCCCATGGCTGCTGCACCTATATTTGCCCTCTGTCTGAGACACTTCGTTGGAGCACCTGTCTCTTTAAGCCCCGCTCCCGAAAAAGCCCAGTCTTCTCTGATTGGTCAGCATGTTTCCGCATGTTTGCGAGTCTCTGGAATCTCCACTTCTGTGCTGTGTTTTTGCACTCCGTTAGAGCCTGAGACTATTATACTATAATAGAATAATAGAATAGATAATAGAAGAATACTACAAGGCAGTAATGTGACCTGAAATTGGGGAGAAATTAACAACATTAGCAGCCAAGATTACAGGTTTCCCCATAGACAGCGACGCCATAGACTTCAACGGAGACCAGTGAAGTCAATTAGAAGCACTTTTCCGGTGATGGCTGAGCGTACTGCGCAGCTGCTGTGCAGCCTCAAACTGAGCTTGACAACGTAGAGTGACATGAGCAACCTGTCTGAAGCATGTCAGAAGTCTTCTGGTAGCTGTGCCAAGAGAAATCCGAATCATTCCAAATCTTGCAGAGAAAGAGAGCGTGAGTAGGAGCTGTCCATGAGCGTAGGAGCAGGTCGCATAGTTATGACACAATCGTTAACCTATTTTTGTGAGATACAAGGTAATGGAGCCTTTTATACATTGTCGTGTTTCTTTAGAAATAAACAATGGACAAATAGAGTCTTTAAACACAGATGTAGAGTTATTCGCTGTCAAAGTGACGCCAAAATTAATGGGAGTCAATGGAATGCTAACGGGAGGTGATGGCTTGTTAGCCTCGAAATCTCCCCATAGGAGGTACGCTATTGGCCAATTCTGCTTCCAACCTGTAGGGGCACCGAAGAGGAAAAGTGCTTTGGTGTTGCATACAGATTTGCATTATAGATATGACAGAAAATACAGAAAAGCATAATAGGTTCCCTTTAATGCTGCAGTTGGTAACTTTTAGAAAAACAAGTTTGTGTCATATTTTCTGAAACTTTTATTACATCCTGACAGTAGGACATGAGACAGATCATTTGTGAAAAAAATCATGTTCCTCTGCCTTCTCCTAGTGCTCCTATGGCATTTGCAAGATTCCACCGCACCCAAAGGAAAACAACCAATTAGAGCTGAGGAGTCTCTAACGCAGTGTCAATCACTGCTTGTGCGAGGTTCCGATCAAACCGTCAAACTAGGCAGCGCTGATCAAATGTTAATCAAGATTCTGTTACTGCATTGCCTATTTCTCGCTTCTAATGTTTTCAGTAGGGCTGTCAAAATGAACGCGTTAACACAAATATGTTTTAACGATGCATGAACACAGGTTCTGTTACGATCGATCATGAAGCCCAGTGTAACTGTAGAGTTCTCTGGTTTATCAGTGAAGTGCACAAACTACACGGCAGATTGGAGTCTCTGAGCGGGTCCAACAGGGGTTGACTGTGCATCGACAGGTTCCCATTATTAACGTCTTTTATATGAAATGTCTGTTTCCTCACTGTGCTGCATTTTCATAAAGAGCGTAGAGGATTGTGATGTTAATTGCAACTTTAGTACAACAACTGCTGCCTCGAAACAGCTCCACTTCGTTTACCGGAGCCGCTTGGAGACAGTGGGACAGCAGTAGCCTTCAGTAGTGTTGATTGGCTGTTACTCCCTCTGTGTTGTAATCCGAGCTTCTCCATTCTTTCTTTTGATAGCTGGTCTGTTAGTGCATGTGAGTTCATGTAGCCATGAGAAAACGTAGAAATTTCACCGAGAGCCATGTGGAGGCAAACCCAGCCTGCTGTTTTTCTTTTTCAGTATTTTAAGTACCCACCCCTTTAACTGAGAGAGGTAAAAAAATGATTTGGTTTCAGTTCATGTGTCTGTTTTGGTTTATTTCTATCATTCCTTCTTTCTTCACTCCCTTTGTCTTTGTTTCCTCTTAACATTCTCATTCTATCTCTCATTCCGTTTAGCATCAGATGAATAATCTCTATTTTTGTACATCTGTGTTGCTCTTTCTTCTGTATTTATAGTTGCTAAAATAAATGAAGTGATGGGATACCATGTAATATATTAGTCAACATGCCTGTACATTAATTTGCTGGCTCATAATTTGATTTTTTTTTTTTGTTGTTGTTTGCCCATCAATCTGTCCGACACACATTGTCCAAGACACCACTGAATGGATTTTTATGAAATGTATAATCAGTGTTAATTTATTATGTTTAAAATATGTATCAGTTTCTAACAAAGTTAACATGTTAAGCTTTTTGTGAGTAAATGCAGGTTAATGGTTCAGAAGAAACCATTTTCTGGCATTCATCTGTCTTTACTATAAAACCAACTTTATCTACAGTGTGAGATAATCTAACACAGTCACTCTGTTCCACTCCGCTTCTCACACATCACATAACACCCACGGGAAGAAATTAAAAAATTACCTCCAGGAAATAATTCCTCACAAACATGTTGCCTTACAAACTTTTCTGTCCCACCTGTGCTGTTAAATGAGATAGCCGGCCGTTTTAAGCTCAGTTTGACGAAGTGATGCTTGTACTTTCAAAGGAAATACACATTAATAATTCTTATTACACATGGTGTACATAGAAAAATGTCAACTAAATGTAGACCAGAATCAGAATCAGGTGTTTTGCCAAATAAGTACTTACAAGTAATTTGCCTTGGTGGTTGGTGCATACATAAACAAACACACATATTGAAATACCAAAACAAATATATACAAAATAGCTGTTTAACATAACAGTAATATATGGGCTATAACACCTAGCTATGGGTCATACATATAACATCTTAGGTGGTACTACTCCTTCTTTTTTTTTGGTGTCTAAATAGTGTCTAAATAGTCTTGCATTGCCAGACCTTCCTCCTGCTGTTTTTGCCACTGACAGACTCAGATTGTTATTCTAAGTGTCTGACAACATTATGGAAAGGATCCCTACAGAAAAACCTTTTTTGTTAAAGAGTAAAATCCTTTTTGTTTAACCAGAAATAGCTCCAAGATCATTAACCCACCAGATTTTAAATGAACAATACTTTCATCATGTATAAATGAAGCATATTTTTTGTTTTGTTTCTGTCGACTTTGAATGAAGTGTGTTTTACGATGATAAAATTATTAGTTTATTTAAATGGAGTGCGGTGGGTTTGGCGCTAGCCATTCGGGGATGTTTAAAAAAAAGAAGTCTCTTACTCGTTAACAAGAAGGTCGACCTCTGTAGGAATCCTTTCCATTGATGTTGTCAGACACTTAAAAGAATAATCTGAGCATGTTAGTGGCAAAACATTCACAAACAAAAATCAAGGAAAGATGACAGTGACTACAATATTTCAGACCATACAACAAAATAACATAATAGACAATAAACCATAAACCAAATAAACATATATAAATGACAACACCATTAGCCCATCATACATGTCTCTCTCCAGCACAAAGCGTCTTAGGAGCCCTCCAGAAAGCTCAGGTACTTTCCCCATTTTCTAGTGTAGACATCCAATCTGGAAAACCGTTAATAAGACATGTTTTTCAAACACCACAACCCTAGCCATTTCACAAGCCCACTTCTGGATTGATGGCACTCCTTCATTCCTCCATCCTCTTAAAATAATCTGTCTGGCTGTCATTAAACTAGTCTGGACACAGCTTCTTATGTGCTTCTCCATCCGGTTTCCATCCCAGAACAAAAAATCTTGGGCTGAATGGAACCTGGGTCCCTGCAATCTGACATAGGTTATTATGTATTCCAATCCAAAATTCCTCGTCCTTATTACAGGACCATAGGACATGAAGTAATTGGCCGTCCTCTGTCTTACATTTCCAACAATTTGGTGTGTCGTTCAGACCAATTCTAAACAATCTGGAGGGAGTCCAATAGAAGCGATGCATAATCTTGAACTGAATGAGGCGCACCCTCACATCGCGTGACATAGTTTTAATATTCCTACAGATTCTTTCCCACTCCTCATCATCCAGTGTAATACTCAGATCCCTTTCCCATGTCTTTTTGAGGGCTGCCCGGGCTCCATCCCCCAGGTCCTGCATAAGCATAGAATAATACCCAGAAGCCTCATGACCTTTTCCATATTTCAACACCACCTAATCTAAGCATTCTGGTGCCTTTGGGGCTAAAGAACTGGATCCAAAAATCCCCACTCACCGATGGCGAAGTTGCAAATATCTAAAAAACTCAAACCTAGGGATTCCGAATCACAGTACCACATCAAATGTACGAACGCTTCATCAGCTTCGGGTGTCCAAGAGATTGCTTGATGTGAACGGAGACCCTTACCATGGATCAGGGAGCTCAATGGAGCTTCCATAATTGCATAATTAGAAATAAAGTTTCTGTAATAGGAGCACATTCCCAAAAGGACAATACTTATTTCTTAATGATATGTTTGGGAAAGTTCCAGTTAGCTTTTATATGTTTGAGTGAGATGGATTTGCCATCAACTGTGATCACATGACCCATAAAAAAAATACTTCCTGTTGAACCAACTGAAGCCCTTATAAAATAGCTTCATGGCCTTCTGCAGCCAGATGTTTTACAGTGACATCAGGGACATGCACAGACATTTTGGGCAACAGGGGCTCAAGGGGAAAAAAATAACCTAATAGTTATTAAATAATTCTTTAATTCAAATTTAAACAAAACATTAAATATATTAACACAACTCTGACTACCTTATCAGTGTATTTTATTTCCCTTACGCAGTTGTTTAATACTCAACAGATTTAATACATATTCAAAAAATAATAATCAGTTCAGACAGAGACTTTTTAGTTTTCACCAGGCAACAGCAAAGGAAACTATGTCACAATGTGCATGTTTATAGTTTCAAGTATATATTTAGAATAACTGTCTGCACCAAGGAGAGGGACTTTCACTTAAGACTTTCACTTAAGACTTTCTTTATTTTGTGAATGGCAATACATCATTTTAATTCTTTTGGTGTTATTGGAATACATAACACTCTATGTCACTCTTTACACTAAACTGCTGCTATTTTGTTCATTTTACAGGAAAAAGCACTGTACCAATAATGAAGAAAGAAAACACTTTCTCTCGAGGAAGAAAAGAGCAAAATGCTCAAGCCCCTTTTGATGTCTGTGTGCACGTGGCTGAGTGACAGTGTCTTTTCCACATTGTAGTTTCTGCAAGTTTTTCATTCGATGGGCTGACTCTTATCATATATTTTATTTAAAAAAAAAAAAGTATAACTAGGCCCATTACTTAGTTTTCACATGGCAGGATAAATCCTGCTTGTCTGAGGGACTCAAACACTGGTGGTATGCCACCCACTGCTTCCTTTTTCAGGGGATATTGGCGTTGGCATGGTCTGTAATTAGTTTTGGGGGTGATCACTACTTTTCTGATTAGACCAGCACTAGAGCACCCCCTACAGAACTGTTTGATTATGTTTATCTACCTCTTTAGGTGCCCCACCCCTTTTTATGGCTAGGTTTAATGCTGGTTGCAATCGATATAGAGTGGAGTATTTGTATAAGTGGAGGGCTTCTCACCCGGATCTTAGAGGGTGTCCAGGAGCTCCAGGTAAGCGCTCACCGATAGTGATGGTCAGAAAAAAGAACAGCCAGGTCCGGTTGTGTATTGAATATAGGCATCTGAATCTTCAAACCATAAAAGACGCATACTCTCTTAAAGGTTTCTCAGTCTCCCATGCGTTTTGCGGCAGACAAAGGGTCTTTGCTTTGTTTAGTGCAGATTAAGCCAGATTGAGCCATATTTAGTGTAATTAGATCATATTTAATGAGGTCCATTCCAACTAAACATTTGTCCTTTTGGGAGCTAATGCAGAAGACTTAGTCTATATCCTTGATGTTCCACTTCTGGGAATGCTCCGTTGCAGCCGGAAAATCCGCAGGATTTCACTCATTCAGGCTGGATAGCCGTTGCTTTCTGCTTCCTTTGTGTTGGCATTTTAAACTCCGGTTGATTTATGAGGACTATGGTTAACCTTTTCTCAGATTGATTGAAAGGTAAATCCAGACAGCTAGCTAGACTATCTTTCCAATCTGAGTTTTCTGTTGTTCTGTTGTTTCTGAAACAACTTTTGAACGTGCACGTTCCACCAAAACAAGTTCCTTTCCGAGGCTATTTTGCAGCGGCACGCCAGCTTTTCTCCGGTGCTTAGCACCGCCCAAGACGATTGTGATTGGTTTAAAGAAATGCCACTTAAACCAGAACATTTTCATCCCATCCAGGAATGCTTTGTGGAGTAGCCAGACTCTTCTACAGCGAGCTTTGGAGGATTGTCTGGCAAAGTTAATTTAAGTTAGACACAATAATACATTCTGATAACACTCATGATAATGTTAGCTGAATGTTGAATTAAACTTCATTTCTCGACTTTAATTGCACATTTAAGCATTACTAAACTAATTATTTTAAGCTTGTTATGGCCTCTTCTTTGCGTGATCTCGCTTGCTTTTACACACACACACACACACACACACACACACACTAGCAGTCTCATATTCTATCTCCTTCTCTCTCTATCTACCTATAACAGATTTAGACGCTCAGTACTCTCTAACCCGTGCTCAGCGTGTCAGGGCCGCCATGTTCCCAGAGACCCTAGTGGAGGGGGAGGCGGCCATGCCCGTCCAATCAGATCCTTCACAGCAAAGTAATGTGCAACGTCTTGCTGAGCCTTCCCAACTGCTAAAGACTGCCATAGTCCACCTGATAAACTACCAGGACGACGCGGAGCTGGCCACTAGGGCAGTACCAGAGCTCACCAAGCTGCTAGGGGACGAAGATCCGGTATGCCACTGTCTTACAACTGAATTACTTTTGCTGAGTTTTCAGACACAATAATTCTATTTTACACAGATATTTTCTCTACTCTCCAGGTTGTGGTGAACAAGGCAGCCATGATAGTCAACCAGCTGACACGTAAGGAGGCCAGTCGTCGGGTGCTGGTGCAGTCTTCAGCCATGGTGAGCGCTGTGGTGCGCGCCATGACAACTGCGGTTGACATGGAGACAGCCCGTTGTGCGGCCAGCGTGCTGCACAGCCTGTCGCACCAGAGGGAGGGACTGCTGGCCATATTCAAGTCTGGAGGGATACCTGCACTGGTGCGCATGCTAAGGTAAAAACATTTCCTCTAATACCCTCTACTTCAGGGTGCTGCTTTCAAAAATGGGCTTACACACCCTCAACTGCCCCACCCATGACTGCTGCACCAACATTTGCTGCCCAAAAAACAAAAATCCCTCCAAAATACCATATTAAGACAACAAGACCTTGAGGAACACCATAGAAAAATCCATGCTGTGATGCTGTATCAAAAACCTTTGGCATTTGGAGATTTCTGTAAGAAAGACCATTGGATGGCAAGCACTTTTGTTCTGGAAACTCCTCAAAAAAAAACGTTATTGTCAATATACCTATGAAATCTATACATTCTCTGAATGCCCTAGGTCCCTAGTTTGTGGTTCATGAGGCTGTGCTTAAGGTCACAACAAGTCATTTTATAGAAGTTAAAATAATTGTTTCACTAAGACCGTTAAGGGACCACAGTATGTAATAATATTCAAATACACCATTTTTAGAATAGGTGAAAAATAACACATTCATACTGCATGAGAGAAACAGCATGATTTTTGCTAAAAACAACATGGGACCAGCATAAAGTCTGTAAAAGGGGAGACTTGTGGGTACCCATAAAACCCGCTTTCATTCAAATATATTGGGTTGAAAAGTCAAGCGTCTCCTGTGAAAATGGCCACGCCAGTTGTTCCTTCATCAGAATATAGCCTAGCATTGGAGCGTTGTTAAAGCCCCTTCCCAATGTGTTAGGACATGGTTGCCACATACCAATACTTAGGTTATCTATTTCAGATTGGTTACTTAGCTTACTTGGGGTTCTCCATCAGCCAGCATCCTTGGTATCGGTTCACCGAGTTGATTCATCTTGATGCTGCTTGGCATCTCATTTCATGACCCATTTTTTTTTTGAGTTACAAACATTTATAACTGCTGGTAAAGTGTAAAACATCACATTTTATAAATGAGTTACTAACATATTTAGCTGGCATAAGGTAGCTGTATTGTAAAGTGTGAAAAATACCACCATTTATTTATGGTTTACTAACATTTACAACTGGCAAAAGGGAGCCTCATAGTAACAACACGTGTAAAACACATCACCATTTATTAATGAGTAGCCAGCATTTAATATTGCAGGAGCCTTGTAGTAAAGTATGATATTTTTTTTTCTCCACATGAAATGCAAAGTAAGATGCGAAAAGAACAAGCAAACAAATGTATCACACATGTTGAAAATCAACAGTCAAAATAATGAAACTGTTGAGTATGATTAATACTTATATTTACACATAAAATGTGTTGAAAACATAAAATGACATTCTAACATTCAGACTGGAAACGCTTTCCACATATCCTTAAACAAGTGTGTGCAAGTGGCCCCTCAGGGTGACCAGAGCCAAGCCAGGATTACCATTCAAGAACCATGAGGTGTTCCTCCAACAAACTCTCCGTGTGATTTCCTCTCCGTCAACGGATGTGTCCTTTGATGGTCGGCCAAGCTCTTTCTATATGCGTATGACTGCAGGACTTAGGATCCACAAAGTACCTGCTGTGGTTTATGGTGTATTGTTTGTACCCCATGTTTCTCAACACACTCCTGTATGCCCTCCACTCATCACTCAGTACGTTTGCATGCACACCAATATTCCACTATTATTCCGAATTTGACAATATTCCGGTTCTCTGATTATCACGTTAACAGCATATTCCGGTAGGATGTTCCGAATACGGCCTTTTTCCGAATATAGCATTTTCCGATTAAGACGTGGGATATTCCAGTATTATTCGGGTTTTAGAGGCATTTTTTGGTACATGTATACAGGTCATTCGGAATATGCGTCTCAATCTGGGTTTTCACCGCAGGCTTATGGTCAGCTCTGTGCGTTGCTATGGTTTCTGTACACAAACCAACCAGCCAACAGTTTGCAAGGCTAGAGACCCTATAAGAAGAAGAAACACAGCTACTTTTAAACTTCATCACAGACTTGGATGTCAACATATATCAACAGGTTTTTGGATATGCCTACGCTACGCCAACCTTTTCAAGAAGGTGGTTGAAGGAATGAAAGAGGGACGCTGTGTTCGCACGGTCCAACAAGTCCTCCACCGCTGGTAAACTTTGAAAAATCCTGTTTTGCACGGCTACATGTAAACGGGAATATTAGTAGAATACTCACTTTCATTAGCCATGTAAACAGCTTAGTCGGAATATTGTCTTTTTCGGAATAAGGGCAAAAACCGGAATATTATGTGCATGTAAACGTACTGAGTGATTAGGCTAGTTTCTAACTTAAGACGCTGTCTGATCAGTGGTGCAAGGTGCCGTCTTGATAGTTTTTTTTGGGGCATTTTAGGATTTCCTCCTGTAGAACACTCTCCCTGCGCCTGGGTGTGTATCACGCCAGGAAACTGACAGCGAACTGAAGCTGTCCCCCCCCCCCCCCCCCACAAGATTGTGTGTTATACCCAGGGTGAAGCCATGAGCACGCTCCACCTGCTCTGCCTGAGAGATAGAGGAGACACATATTGCAGCCTGCTGGCCATCACAGGGGCTCCAACAATGTTAACGCTCGGCGACACTCGAGCAGCCGCGGAGGGACTGGCCGAGAAAAAGAAAGCACCCCGTCCAATCTGGTGTGACCGGAGAAGCAGAAATCCAAAGTTAGCTAGTGCCCGACGACAGAAGCTAGGTAAGATCCGTCTGCAGACAATTAAGCTAACTAACACTGACGCGAGCTATGCTTTGGGTGAGAAGAGGTTTTTGAATGGCGCTATGTCATCCGCACACACTTTTTATGGTAGGTGGCGCTACCTGGTGCGGACGGACATGCGTTCACTGGCCAGTCAGGATTGGCGTAATGAGATAAGTCCTTATTATTATGAAAAAAAACTTGGCATATACAATAGCCTTTTCAGATGGCCCTGACAAAAAAGTTATCAAAAGGATGTAGCTCACTTCAAAACATTTCAAATTACAAACGAATTTTTGTAGCTAGTGACCAAAACACCAATTTTAGCATATGTCGTCCAAAGTAAATGCTGTCAACTTACAAACAAAAATTTGGCAAACACTGGCCATTAAGGGGCGCTACAAATAAGAAAAGTTTATACCTCATGAAGGGCTCAAGCGAATTTTAGAGGGTACGAGCACGAATACGACTTCAAATTTACAGGGTAGATGTGCAATGCATCATACACCTTAAATACCAAAAATTACACGTGGACCACCAGGTGGCGCTATAAACAAAGTAGACATGTTTTGGCCTATTTCTCCCACATTCCACATGGCACATTTGAAAACCTTACACACGTGTTCCTTGAAGAAATCGTAATCACATGACGAAGGCCACACACAAAATCGCAAAATGTGCAAAACCTACTTTGTCATGCTCCTCCTGGGGTTTTCGCCCGATCTGCCTGAAATTTGCATATAACATCTTCAGATGAACCTGAGAAAAACATATTAAAGTAATTATGCTCAATTAAAAAAATGTGCAAATTACGAACAAACAAATGTTTGTAGCTAGCGACCAACACACAGCATATCTCGTCCAAAGTAAACACTATCAACGCGAAACCTAAGGTTCTTGTTTGCCATGCCACTCTGAGGCTCTGGACCAAACGTGGTGAACAATGTCCATTAGGGAGCGCTACAAATATGAAAAATATACATATATCTCATGAAGGGCTTATGCGATTGTTAGGGCCACTCCTGAGTTCACTACAGACCTTGCACTTTACTCATTGTAATATTTTCTGACGTTTTCCTTGCCGCTGTCTCACTTTGGGTTCTACTTTCTCTCGCGTCTTGCATGGGAGGCTTGGACCCCATCACAAATGCTTGCAGTTCAAGTTACTATTACTATTCTATTTAAACTCTTTAATGCACAAATTAAAGGAACTGGTGGGATTACATTTCACTAGAATGTTACCTTGATAACATGGGACAAGTAAAATATATTGATTGATTGTCCTAGACAGAACCATTTACTTGAGCTCTCTGTTCTGTTAAAAATCTATGAAACAAACTAATGTAAATGTTAAAATTTGACAGAAGCCATATGTACAAAGACATGGGGTTGAATACCACTCAAGACTAAAGAGATATTCTCACAGTCCAGCTACATAAGGTGGTCCGTATCCCACTGGGAAGCTTGTGGTGGGGCTGCCTTATGAACTCCATTCTCTGAGAAAATCTGTGAGATGATGTTGAATGCCCCAGAAAAGCTTTCAAGCGGACCTTGCTACATAAAACAACCCGTGATGCTGCTGCTGTTTGGTGCACTTTAGACAACAAAAATACTTTTTTCTCCATGAAAGTTCATTCTTGGTCTTGTGAATAGCAGTCGGACAAAATAACCTAAATAGAAGTTTCACCTACTACCTTTTTTTTTTGCAGCTTTCAACCACTTCTAATGTTATCATCAAGGAAAAGAATTGTTGACTATGTTGTCTTCCAATGACCCAAGTGTGGAACTTCAGTCACATAATAGCAGGTGGTTGTTTATCGGGAAGATGGTGACGTCTGTCTCTTTTCAAAGATGCTAATTAGCAATAGCCACAAAGTACAGCTGAGGCTTATGGGAATGTCATTAGTTTTGCAGCTACTTAGTCATTAAGTATTGGAATTTCGACATGATGACAACACTAGCTATAAGGATCAGGAAATTTCATACAATTCATCCTGAGGGGAACACGAATGTCTCAACCAAAGCTCATGGCAGTCCATCTTAAAGTTGCTGAGATACAGTATTTCAGGCTGGACACACCACAAAGTGGTGGACTAACTATCTACCTATAGTTAGGTTATCAGTTCAAAAGGTTGCTGATCCATACTAATGTCCCATTGCTTCACAAGGGGCTGGCATTTCCAAGTTTTTAAAGTACGCTAACTAAACACACGCACGCACGCACGCGCACACACACACACACACACACACACACACACACACACACACACTCTTCAACTGCTCAATTCTTTTTCACCCCACTTCCTACAACCTTGTGAATAATGAGATATTGGTGGCTGATAGAGGCCAGTAAAGGTCATAGATTGCTTAATGCCCCTTGAAATTAGTTCATTTTATGAAGTCTCTATATCCTTTTCTCTTTCTCTCTTCCTCCTCATGCAGTTCACCAGTGGAATCAGTCTTATTTTATTCCATCACCACCCTCCACAACCTGCTGCTGCACCAAGAGGGGGCCAAGATGGCGGTGCGCCTTGCTGATGGCCTGCAGAGGATGGTTCCCTTACTGAAAAAGAGCAACCCCAAGTTCCTGGCCATCACCACTGACTGTCTGCAGCTCCTGTCATATGGCAACCAGGAGAGCAAGGTGAGGAGAGGACCTTAAAGTGGACCTATTATATAGCCTTTTCATGTTTGTATTTTGTAATTCTATTAGAACATGTTTACATGCTTTAATGTTCAAAAAACACTTTAATTTTTCTCATACTGCCCATGACTGCTGCACCTGTATTCACCCTCTGTATGAGACGCTCTGTGGGAGTGCTGCCTCTTTAAGCCCCCCTCCCGAAAAAGCCAAGTCTGCTCTGATTGGCCAGCGCATGTCCACAAGTCATGAGATCTCCGTTGTGTAGATTCACTCCAGAGCCTGAGACTGACACCAACGGAGTATGTAGCAGGACTTTCTACCCTGAAAAATCACCAATAAACCAAATACTACACAACCGGACATGTTCTAGCAGTAATGTGACCCGAAATTGGGGGGGAAATTAGCAACATTGGCCGCCAGGATTACAGCTATCTGGTGTTAGCATGCAGCCACTGTTGTTAGCAGTAGACACTAATAGAATATAGCATCACTTTCTACTGTCAACAATCGCAGATAAAGGCTTCTAAATCAAATACTAGGTACATAACTGGAAATGTTCTAGCAGTAATGTGACCTGAAATTGTTGAGAAATGACCAACATTGGCCGCCAAGATTTCAGCTATCTGGCGTTAGCACACAGCCACTGTTGTTAGCAGTGGACACTAATAGAATATAGCAGCACTTTCTACGGTCAGAAATAGCAGAAAAGGGCTTCTAAACCAAATACTACATTAACGGAAAGGTTTCAGGAGTAATGTCACTCAGAATTGGGGTGAATTTAACAATACTGGCAGTCAAGATGACATTTCGTTCTGCCGTTAGCATGCAGCTTAATGCCACAATGTTAACACCGCAGTAGCGTAAAAGAAAAAAACTCCAGTCCTGCCTGGCTGGAGCAGATGACCAATCATAGATGACTGGCTTGATGTTACGTAAGACTTAGCCGAGAGTAGAAAAAACGGTTTAAACCAGCAACATTTTAGCTCACGGGGATGTCTCTGAAATACGTTTACCTCATTATTTTGTTTTGCCGTGTTTTGGCCACGTTTAACATGAAAATCCAACATTATGACATTGTACTAGATATGACAGGAAAAGCGGAAAAGCATAATAGTTCCACTTTAACATTGGGA
Source organism: Sander vitreus (assembly GCF_031162955.1). Classification (NCBI taxonomy): domain Eukaryota; kingdom Metazoa; phylum Chordata; class Actinopteri; order Perciformes; family Percidae; genus Sander; species Sander vitreus. The sequence continues at coordinate 6,274,468 of NC_135869.1, read as the reverse complement.
AGGAGATCCTTGTCGTGTCCACTTATTTATTAGAGAATTACCCCTACTACTTCCTGTTTCTTTTCAGCTGATCATCCTAGCCAATGGAGGCCCAGAGGGTCTGGTGTTCATCACAAGGAACTACAACTACGAGAAGCTCCTGTGGACCACCAGTCGCGTTCTTAAAGTGCTCTCTGTCTGTCCCAGCAACAAGCCTGCGATAGTAGAGGCTGGTAAGTCTGCATCCCTGATCATGAATGTAGGACATTCAGTGTAGAGTGTAGATCTCTGTATACGTCTGTTTACATCTGTGTCCAGGTGGTATGCAGGCTTTGGGCCAACATCTTACAGGTTCTAGTCAGCGTCTGATCCAGAACTGTCTATGGACGCTCCGCAATCTGTCAGATGCTGCAACCAAACAGGTACGTATTGATTCACCTTCTACTAATACTAAATACCACTAGCTAGATGGATCGACACATACCATGTCATGGGTTCTGCTTTTGTTTACAGTGTTCTCCTCCCAGTTTAACCTGGAACTACAGTGGTGTGAAAAAGTGTTTGCCCCCTTCCTCATTTCCTGTTCCTTTGCATGTTTGTCACACTTAAGTGTTTCGGAACATCAAACCAATTTAAACAAAAAGTCAAGGACAACACAAGTAAACACAAAATGCAATTTGTAAATGAAGGTGTTTATTATTAAAGGAGAAAAAAAATCCAAACCATCATGGCCCTGTGTGAAAAAGTGATTGCCCCCCTTGTTAAAACATACTATAACTGTGGTTGTCCACACCTGAGTTCAATTTCTCTAGCCACACCCAGGCCTGATTATTGCCACACCTGTTCACAATCAAGGCATCACTTAAATAGGAGCTGCTTGACACAGTAAGGTCCACCAGAAGATCCTTAAAAGCTACACATCATGCCGAGACCCAAAGAAATTCAGGAACAATTGAGAAAGAAAGTAATTGAGATCTATCAGTCTGGAAAGGGTTATAAAGCCATTTCCAAAGCTTTGGGAATCTAGTGAACCACAGTGAGAGCCATTATCCACAAATGGCGAAGACATGGAACAGTGGTGAACCTTCCCAGGAGTGGCCGGCCGCCCAAAATTACCCCAAGAGCGCAGCGACGACTCATCAAGAGGTCACAAAAGACCCCACAACAACGTCCAAAGAACTGCAGGCCTCACTTGCCTCAGTTAAGGTCAGCGTTCATGCCTCCACCATCAGGAAAAGACTGGGCAAAAATGGCCTGCATGGCAGAGTTCCAAGGAGAAAACCACTGCTGAGCAAAAAGAACATTCAAAGCTTGTCTCAATTTCTCCAGAACACATCTTGATGATCCCCAAGACTTTTGGGACAACATTCTGTGGACCGATGAGACAAAAGTGGAACTCTTTGGAAGGTGTGTGTCCAAGTATATCTGGCGTAGAAGGAACACTGCATTTCATAAAAAAGAACATTATACCAACTGTAAAATATGGTGGTGGTAGTGTGATGGTCTGGGGCTGTTTTTGCTGCTTCAGGACCTGGAAGACTTGCCGTGATAAAAGGAACTATGAATTCTGCTGTCTACCAAGAGATCCTGAAGGAGAATGTCCGACCATCTGTTCGTGTACTCAAGCTGAAACGAACTTGGGTTCTGCAGCAGGACAATGATCCTAAACACACCAGCAAGTCCACCACCGAATGGCTGGAGAAAAACTAAATGAAGACTTTGGAGTGGCCTAGCCAAAGTCCTGACCTGAATCCTATTGAGATGTTGTGGTATGACCTTAAAAAGGCCGTTCATGCTCGAAATCCCTCTAATGTAACTGAATTAGGACAATTCTGCAAAGATGAGTGGGCCAAAATTTCTCCAGGACGCTGTAAAAGCCTCATTGCACGTTATCGCAAACACTTGGTTGCAGTTGTTGCTGCTAAGGGTGGCCCAACCAGTTATTAGGTTTAGGGGGGCAATCACTTTTTTCACACAGGGCCATGATGGTTTGGATTTTTTTCACCTTTAATAATTAACACCTTCATTTACAAATTGCATTTTGTGTTTACTTGTGTTGTCCTTGACTATTGTTTAAATTGGTTTGATGTTCGAAACACTTAAGTGTGACAAACATGCAAAGGAACAGGAAATGAGGAAGGGGGCAAACACTTTTTTCACACCACTGTACATTTAGGCACTGCTCAGGGGGGATGTACTGGAACAGTTCATTTGCAACACAGCAAACAAAGCAATTACTAACGCAGTACTTGTGTTTAGCTAAGCACTGCAAGGAAGTGAATCTCTATTTACAGACGATGTTCAAATTTTTGTAAGTGTTTTTAAGTTTTGTTGCCATTTGTTGGTGTAAACTGTAAATTGTGTGCACAGTGATGGGTGGTACATTAATAGTTTTTATTACATTTCCCACTCAGGTTCAGCTTACATAAGCATTTTCATAATCATGTAACTTTTCTAGTAGGGAGCTTTTTCTTCTAGGCAGTTCGACCAAATGCCAGTCATGCGTCCATGACCGTATATTGCAGTATTTTTGCCAGGAAGATGATTTAACTGGCTGCCCCGGTGAATCGTCTGGTAGAGCGCATGCACCATGTATTAAAGATGAGTCACAGCGACCCAGGTAGATTCTAGCCGGACCTTTTGCTGCATGTTGTCCCCTCTGTGTCTCCCCTGCCTAACCTGTCTCTCCAAGCGGTAAAGCATATAAAGCAAAAAAAAAGAAAAAAGAAAAGAAAGACACGATTGCACTGCACTCTCGTAGTTTCTCCACCAGATTTTTCACCTGCTTCTCTGCTAGTCTTCAGTTGTGAATCGAGCAGCTGGCTGGTTTGACAACTAGTCTGGTGCCGGTCTCATTCCCTCGGCTTCATTCTGTCAACCTCCTACCGTGGATTGGACCCTTCCATTCATTTAATGATATTAACGTTAAGCAATATCACATATTATTAAAATGAAGGCATTACATTAAATGTGAGAGAAAATAAAAAAAAATAAAAAAAACACAGTGCTGGCTCATAACAATGCTGCTGATGCTGGCTGCAATAGTTTATAAAGGCCAGCTAACAGGTGTCAGAAATCAGGGGATGATGGAGGGAGAGTTCCAGGTTACTTGCAAAATATAGCATTCAGAGCAGCGTTGTACACAAGTGGTTGTGTTGTCAGTGGTTTTGTCAGTATTTTTTTTTTTGGTACTGATACATACTGTACAACATATATCTGAATGTACAGGCCTGCTAATAGCTTACTTCCAGTGTTTCGTCTTGTAAACATATTTTTAAAGAAAACATTTGCACATCCAAACAATTTTTCTGTGCAGGTGCGTAGGACAAAAACAAAAACTTGAAGAAAGAGAAAGTCCAACATACTGCTCTTGCTGCAGCATCACCATTTATTTAAGAAAACTAACGTTTCGGTACCTCTGGACCTTCGTCAAGAGTATGTCTTGTAAACATAAAAATAAATTAGTTACATTTATTAAATATGAGATGGAACTACTTATGTATGCTTTTTAGTATCACTGGCTTAGTTGTAAGACTGTTCCTACTTGTGCTGTGTGGAGGCCAAGGTTATAATCGTTAACGAAAACGAACGAAATAACCAAAACTAGGTGGGAAAAAACATTGTCGTTAACTGGAATAAAAACAAAAACAAGGCATTACAAAAAAACGATAAATAAACTAAAACTGTAATGTCTGTTTGCAAAACTAACAAAAATAAAATTATCGAGTAAATGTCCTTAGTTTTCGTCTTTGTCGATCTTTCATAGAGCAAATAACGTTATATCTCTCCGACCATGACATTTCCCGTAGACATGTATAGTTTCCGACTGAGAACCCAGAAATTCCGACATTCCACGTCAAATTGAACACAACATGTCCGTGGCTCCGTGCCTCTCGCCTGGCATCATGGCGGTACCGAAAGTCGGAAGAAAGCGGCAGTCCTATTTGATTATGACTGTGTCAGATAAAAGCGCCTCGCAGTGGAAGGTGGTAAAATATGTGGACAATTTATTACAGGGAAAAATCACACGAATTTGAAAGTACATTTGAGAAGCGCACACAAGCTAGGAGGCTAACCTAGCTTACCTTAACAAGGTAAAGGAGAACGCAAAGCCCCCTTTCCCCGAAACAGAAGCTAACCCCGGTACAGGGCATGGATGTATGGGTACAGGGCCAGACAGCATGACGGAGACAACAGCAGGACAGAGAACACTACAGGAGGGCTTTCACCGGCGACCTGATAGCTGCTGGTTAGTAAATACGCAGGAACACCAAAAGCGGGAGGAAGCGTGGGTTAATATGTGGATTATTATGGGATGTCTACACAACTGTGTGAGTCGATTGACTTCAAAAAAGTTCGCCACTTTACTCAAACCAAAGTTTAAAACACCTGTTCATGTCTTCTTTAGTCTGTTGGCTATTTAGGTTTTTTCCTGGAACACGTCACTTACACATTTTGCACATACTGCCTCTTGTGTAGACTGTTTACATATTTATGACCATATGTAGGCTACATTTATGTACTGGTGTTATTGTTGAATACATTGTGAATACATATTTCTAAAATTGTATGATGTTTTTGTTGAGTTATTATTACACAATACTTTTCTGACCTTTTTGAATCCCCCGACAAATAACCCATATTACAAAAAAAGACTAAAACTAATAAAAACTAAACTAAAACTAAGCATTTTCAAAAAATAAAAACTAAACTAGCAAACCCGCTTTAAAAACTAATTAAAACTAAACTGAATTTGAAAACAAAAAGTCAAAACGAAATAAAAATAAAAACTAATGAAAAATGCAAAAACTATAATAACCTTGGTGGAGGCTTAAGCCAAGCTGTCACTGATTTGTCAGTTCTCTCTCTCTGTCTGTCTGTCTGTCTGTCTCCACTGGTCTCTCTCTGTAGGAGGGATTAGATGGTCTGCTGCAGATATTGGTCACCCAGCTGGGCTCAGATGACGTCAACATGTTGACATGCGCAACTGGCATCCTGTCAAACCTCACCTGTAATAACTCCCGCAACAAGGTAACCATTATGAGATGGCACACTACATGGCCACATGTGTGTGGACATCTGAACATTTCTGCTATACTTGATAGTTGAACATGTGATTCACAAACAATGGGTATTAATCTGCTGCCATAACAGCCTCCACTCTACTGGAAAAGCTGAGAATGACATATGTATGAATTGTATTAGTGAGTACAACCCCAACAGGGTGATGCAGGACCCCAATGTGAAGTGGCTTGCTCTACATTATCCCCCTTATTACATGACTTACCAAATAAATCAATAATTTGACACAAAATATTGATATAAAGAGGATTTAATTGTGTGGGTGGGTGCTGGTTGATGTTTTTCCCCTTTTTCCAAAGGTTTTTAATTACAGATTTAAATACCCTGTTGCTGGATTTGAAGGTAGCACAATTCATTATGTCAAAACATTGAGAAGTGCTGACATATTTCAGCCTTACAGTAAATGCTATGCAACTGGCATTATACCATGGTCTAGGTGAATGCTCGATTCTGATTGGCTGCAGGGTGTCCATAAAAAAGTGTTATAGGACACCTACTAAAGGAGTTCCAGTGAAACTGACTATTTACTGTTCTAAATGAATGTGCTACATTAAAACAAAAAGAAATGCGAATCTGTCATTTCCAACACTGTGTGGTGCTTCAGTGCCCCGTCCTCTCAACGCCACAGGATGGCGCTAACACATAAGCTGCAAGAAGTAAGTTGCACCGCCCCTCTGAACTGACTTTGTTTCACAGCGAATAACGTTATCTCACATCTTGTTCGCTGTTCAGGTCGCTACTTCAGGCTGCAGCCGACAGTAACGTTACACATCGCGGATAAAATTGTTCGTAAAAGTCGTTATATTGTTTTGGGGACAATGACATGGCTGGATAGTGAGCTTGTCTTGATGTTAAACATACTGTCAAATTATTTTTGCTGATTGCCAACTGTACACAATGTTATTGATTTTGGATCTCGCTAGCATAGCGTTAGCTGAGCTGAATGGTTCTACGAGCTGAGCGGACTATAAATATCTCTGGTTGCTAAGGGTGGCAAGTTGTATCAAAGGTCCGTTCTATTCCCTGGAGCACTGAACAACGTTTGCATTGCATAAGAATCTTATGGGATGGGAATGATTGTTCCAGGTATTAGTCAAACCCTCGGGCATAACCAGGGAAACAGAGTTATTGTTTGGAAAAACTTTAGATTTCGATTGTAAAACTAAAAATATGTTATTTGGCAAGTGACCATGGTATAAGCGGGTTAATGCCCTTCGAGGTGTCCATTGTTAGGTATTAATGAACTTCGGCGGAGGCCACCTCGCCGTTGTCCATTAATACCTGACAATGGACCCCTTGTTAGGCATTAATCCTTACATATAATATGTTTTATCGTTGGCATTTCTAATAGATGCATAAAATGATTGCAGCATCTGATTAAGGTTCATGTGTTAGGTCTCTTTTACAACTGCAGGTCCTTTATTTGGTCTCGACAAAGGACAAATATATCCACTGTTGCCTTTTAATAACAATAATTATTACAGTAATAATAATAAATGTATTGATACAGCTCTGGTCCACTTTGTGTTCACACAGCCTTTTTATTTACAAAGGAGTAAACATAACAGGAAGTCATATGGTTGGACAGGTAACTCATTTATTGGACAGTTTTGGTAATGTCATCCTGCATCGTCAGTACTATATGGATTTATGGAAGAAAGTCTAATTTCTACGCCTGTTCTCCATTATCAAATTGAAATAGCCCCCTAGAACAACATTGAGGTTCCCTATAGCTTGTCATTTCTTTTCCAAATCTATAAAAAAAAAAAAAATGCCTGATCATCTACATTAGCTGCATAAGAATTAGTTCTTGCCCTTGTATTTCAGCCAGAACGATAATGACTCTTCCAGAATTATCCTTCATTTGTTTAATTCATTGAAACTGCAGGTGCTTGCTAATCAATGTAATGACCCCTCTACTCCTGCTAGACCCCACACTGTGAAACACACATCCAATTCATCCGCCACACAAGTTTTCAGATTCCACAAACAACATATGCGTTTCTTGCAAAAAATATCACATCATGTTGTTGTTTTGTTTTTTTAAGACTGGACATAACCTTCCTCCTTTTGATGGGATTCGCAATTCCATCAACATTCCAGGTGGAGAAACGTACAGAGCTTAAGTTAGATGACAGAACTATATATTAAAATATTAAAGCCCTCTTCTGAGCACATATCAAATACAAAGTGGTGATGACTAAACACAACTAAATCCCAAATACTCACAGAATGTGAGAGTCCATGTGCCCCTGAACCTGAACAATGCACAGTTCAGCTCCCTTAAAAGTTTGTCTTTGCGGTCCGTCATCCGTTGTCACTTCACGCGCTCCGTCTCCCATGCACTGCTACCGAAAAAAAAGAAGTCCAACCAGAGTAATACAACAGGAAATATGTCCAAGTAGGATCCCAGCCAGTGACTCACATTAGCGCCAGTTTGTCCCATGAGAGAGCCAAGAAAAAAGAAAAACAGGCAGCCATCAGAAGAGGCTGCACATCATTTTAAGTCCCTCGGCAACAAATCACTCCATATTTTCTATGAATGCCATCCCCTTTCGGGGGCATTCAAATGTCTTAACTCCAACCATGGCTTCTATTTTAAGTTTGGCAGGATACAGGATTATGAATCTCCCCCTCTCTCTCTCATTAAGCTTTTTCTTTCACTCCTTGAACCTATTTCGCGCTTTATCTGCTCTGGCGAAGTCTGGAAATAGCATTATTTTGTTATTCTGCCAGGATAACTTGCCCTCGATTCTTGCCCCCCACAACACCAGGTCCCGGTCCAATGATCTTAGGAATCTCGCCAGAACGGCCCTGGGTCTGCCTCCTGCCTGGGGTTGCTGGCTGACGGTTCTGTGTGCACGCTCAATCTCAATCTCTCGCTCAGTCTCCAGCAACTTCACTGCATCTCCTCCTTCCTTACCTTCGGGGATGCCCAGAAAACGG